>NW_011364196.1:363894-373910 GCF_000735185.1 Notothenia coriiceps | reverse complement strand
TTTGAAAATAAATATCTGAATAAATACGACTTATAGTCCGGTGCGACCTATATACGTTTTTTTCCTCTTCACGACGCATTTATTGGCTGATGCGACTTATACTCAGGAGCGACTTATAGTCCGGAAAATACGGTATTCCTTTTAGCGCTGAAATTCTAAATAGTATTCAAAGTGCAGAGGAAAGGCGAGTGGCAGCTGAAATGACATTCCCTCGTGGAAAGCTTCTGAGAGCACACAAGCTTTAGGCCACAGGAGGAGCGTTAAATATTTATATGTACATGCTCAGTTGTGAGAATAAATTATATCGTGTTTACAGTATATGGACCAACACCCAAAAATTACCATTTAAAAAAAAATAGATCACTGAGCATACTTCTTTAAAACAGGCCTCAGTCAAGGTGATCACATGACTGAAAGCTGTCCTGTGTTACCAAGTAATATCTAAGAAACTTGTGTAACAGAATTGAACTTAAACAAACTCTCTGATGGCGCAGGGCGTGCCGGTTTTTCTATAAAAGGGAGTATATCAGCAATTCTTAAGTAGCCTACCAAGACAAGAAACTAAGAGGCAGGATATGCATAAAACATTTGGAATACTGATACAGAATATTATAAATCTGTGGTTTAGATGATGATATCGATATCTTCAAACTCCCAGTGGAGAAGGAAGAATACTTTTTAGATCCTCTTTGGATTGTCTCTATCCCTCGTGCTTGATTTTTCAATTCTAATCAAACTTTCATGAATGATGGTCACTTATAAAGAGGTACATTTTGTCTCTAAAATCATGAAGACTGTCTTGCAGTACTTCATTCATTTGACTAATGAGTTGTTCTGCTGTTCGGTGGTATTGGTTTTCAATTTGGGTTTTTTTAATATTCATTTTGTTTTGTTTTTCTAACCCTCAGGATTAAAAACGTGCCAATCCTTTTGGGAAATGCTTTTTTGAACAAAAAAACCTGGAACACTTTCAAAGGTGAGATTAGACACTTTATAAACTTCCCCCTAAGGTCTTAGATGGCAGTTTCACACTAAATACATCTTTGTGTTGTGGCTCTTTCTGTTATAAATAACACTGGTTCATATTAAGCATTTGTGTTATCCAGAAAGCTAACTGCTATTGTTCTGAGCGGCGCCTAGCAGTAAGACTTATGGAAACCTTACTAGATCCTGAGCTGGATAGTTGCCAAAGAGCTTTACATGGAAAATCAACACCAGCTCCTGTTCCCACCTGACACCAACTCAACAAAAAGAAATCCCTTGAGCATGTATAGATTAAGGATACTGTGAAAAATGTTGCTTTAAATCGACCAGAACAAATACGTGTCCCTGCTTCTTTAAAGACCTGTATAATATGATATTACAACAGTTTTATCTGCATTAGAAACAAATTACTTTACCTTTGCATTTACATGAACTCTCGCTGCTGAGATTAAATGAAAAATGTGTAACTATGCCAGTTCACTAAGGGAAATAAGGATCCAGACATAATCGGGAATGAGAGCATCTTTTGTTACATGAGGTGGTGGTTTGTAGAGAATCTAAAACTCACTGATCAAAGAGGAATGGGGTGGGTGGTCAGGAAAGACCACACTTTCATTAAGTCAAGGATCTACTCTCCGTCTTAACACCATTTAAATTACCTGAGCTGAAAGGGCCTAGTGTTGGGCCCCATAAATAATGACTCCTTCCTCATGCTGTGCTTATAATCAAATGAGTACAGGTTAAAGAAGGTAAATCCAGCCTCTGCTGAGAGCTGAAGAAATTACAATACCTCTTTCTTGCAGTACGGCATATTCAGTCATTCTTATTATCAATTATTACCATTTGTATTCATATCATCACCATTTCTTGAAAATGGAACAGCGCAATTAGTTTGAAAGAAAACAATTAGAAGGCAGGATTGAGCACATTGAGGTGGATTAAAGACTCAGTATCTGGGCAGCTATAGCCTCAGGTTAACTCACCAAGGTCAGATTTAGTCAAAGACAGACAAAAAGGCCACTGTGCTGCTGTGAAGCCATATCACAGATTTAGGTGGTGTTCACAAACAGTGCACCTGCAGATATCTGGCCTGTGTGACAAGGACAAAAGATGCAGGTCCACCCCCTGCGCCAAAAGGTTAAGGAAAAAAACACAACAATAGGATTCTAGGTATTTTTAAGCAAGGCATCCTATGTCTATTCACCCAAGAGCTTTACATGTCTTTAAACCAACAACCTGACTAATGCTATCGTTCATCAACACCTCTTGCTTTTACGTGTGTACTTTTCATTTTCTGTGAAATGTTCACAGCAAGCTTTTACTCTCATGAGACTGGGAGAGCCAGCCCAGATTAGCTTTGCACAGCCTGACAACCAGCAACAAACAAAAAGCATGCCACACCTCTCTTGTTCCACAGGGAGCAATCAACCTGCAGTCTGAGACATCCTAGTAGAAGCATTAAATAATGGAACACAGTTTTACATTAGATCATTGAACACCATGAGGCCTTGAAAGGGAAAGCACAGATTCAATCAATATCCACTACAACCCCTTTTGTTGGGAGAGTTGCAGTTAAGCTATACTAAAAGATCATCAGACAGATCAAACATGAAGAAAATACAGAGCCACCGGTGGGGAAAGGCTTTTCCCCACTCAATTTGCCAAGCTGTTGAAAAATGTACTTAGTCTCTTTCTCACTGTAGTGCTCCCCATTATATGTTTCATTTGTGTCCACTTGATTGTCTCCTCCATGATTTCCTGTTTGTGTTGTTATCATGTTCTGTTGCCTATTAGCCTTTTCTTTTTTTTAACAAATTGAACGGTGTCCTTGGGTGTCATGAAAGGCGCCTACAAATAAAATGTATTATTATTATTATTTATTGTCGCGCTGTGCCCAACTATGATGCAAATAAAATTCTATCAAAAGGAGACAACTCTATTACTTTTAACACAAACTATAAGAGATTATCTAGTCAGAGAACAACAATGTGTAGTCAAACATTGTGTCCTCTGCCTTTGTGGAGAATAAGAACTGTATTTGACAGTCAAAATATTATGGCCAGTGTGTCACATGTAAACATTTTCAGACACCCACCAAAACAGAGTTGAACTGCGCTGTATGGCTTTTCAAGGGGTTAAAAGGTGTCTGATGTTTACACTGATGACGTGCAAATGTTAGTTGCTTGTATACAACACTGTTTGCAGCCCTCCCACTTTTCTCCTCCTCCTACTGAAGTCCACTACGACATAAACAAGTCAGTAGAAACGGTCGAGAGTCTGAGCTTAATATTAACTAGGCCTATTTGGTAAACATGAGAATGAATAACTAAACCGGGAGAGGCACTGCAGTAGCTCAACCAACAGGATCATCATGGAATTCAAATGAATGTGTGCAAACGAGGCTTCAAGTCTTTAACCAGAGGCATCATTTCGCTACTCTACTAAGCAGTTGCTGTAGAGGCTCAGTTAACATATACCAATAGTCATTTATTTGCAGTTAGGTTGCAAACTAGCAACCAGACAAGGCTGGTAAAGATATACAATCTAATGCTGCAAAACCTTTACTAATGCTACCTCTTGCATTACTTTCGTCGCCACTGATTTTGTGGATCTGCTGTTACTATATGGGAGTAAAAAATAGAAGAAATGTCTGTATCGAGTAATGTGTTAACCAGAAAGTGCAAAGAACTCTTCTGATGTCAAGAGAATATATATATTTTAACGCAGGAGCTATTTTCCAATCAGTCAGTGAACAAAAGTCTGATACTTCATAACTGCTGTTGAATAAAGCTCCACTTCATGCACCTGCTCGGGTACTTATTTTGCCAAAAAGTTACTCACCACATGGCTGTTGGCAGAGTAAAAGGTTATGTTTTAATTAAAGTCGTTGCTGTCTTGTTTCAGGCAGTTGTCATTTTATTACACTGACTTATTAAACATCACAAAGGACACATTTGGATTCTGTTCAATCCTGGCTTTTTCTTCACCACAGTTTTATATTAGACACCGGTTTCCTGTAAAACAGTTTGTTCATAACATGGAGCTAGTTTCTATTTAATGGCACTTTTTTCCTTCTTGCAGATATCATAAAGGGATGTGACAGAAAAGTAAATCACCCAAACTGTACGTCATGCTCATTTGATAACTTCCTACTTACTTCTGACTTCCTTAACGTTAACCCACACAGTGCATTCAATGAAAATAGTCTTCCTAAGATGACGTATAGGAAATATTAAAATGTGTGTTATCTTAATGTTACTGTGTTCAAGAAATACGTTGTCGCCATCAAGAAGCAAACTTGTGAAACTAGAGTAAAAAGCAGTCCACGTCCTTAACATGCTAAGCTAGCTATCGTTAGCTTCCTGGAAATGTAAATGAAACGTCACATTATTGGTGAAATGTTTACAAAATGGTCAAAGGTTAGAAACGCCTAATACAATTACAAACATTTAAGGAAAACGTACAATGTGTATTGTTACTTTTCCAGATACAAATTACACCTGCCAAAAGTCTGCTAACAACAAGCTACCATTGGTATTTTTCAATGAAAGGGCAGCATATCAGGTTGACACCACAGCAGTAGCTCCACCTTGGCTGACATGATTTTGTAAAATTAAAGTTGATATTAACAGCGTTAGCACAAATTGTCGAACTAAAACGATAGGCCATTTACAGGCTGGGCATGACACCTGCATCTGGTCGACGATTGATCTGGACATGATGCAGTTTTAGGCCTTCTTGGAGCATTTGGATTATCAGGCTAGCGCCTCCACGGTGGCGTTAGCTAGCTACCTGACGACTCGTTTGCTTCTCTGTTACCTAGCCCGAATATTGTCTAAACTACATGGCACATTGTAAGGAACCTTCTAGGTGGTTCTCTATATAAATATGAAACTTAGAGTTGGCATAACATGTTGTCACGAAGATTATGACTGCGTGGAAAGCCACTCCACGTAAATGGCTATTGAGCTCCACATCCCTAGCCCAGCAGGTAGTTAGCACGGCTATGAGACTTTAAGCATGCTAGTTAAGTTAGCTGCTGACAGGCACAACCCCGGTGTACTGAGGGCTGCGACTTCCTATGCAGCGACACAGTGAGAGTTGTCAACGTAGATACAAGCAACCCCCTGACAGTTATTCACACGTAAAGACATTTTCATACATTCCTGCCGATAAATTATTATTAGAACATACTCACTAGCCGTAATGATGCCAGAAAATAGCTGGAATCGTCTCTATTAGCAATGGAGGGAGGAACACACTAGACATGCAAAATGGTGGCTACTCCAGCCTCAGCACATCTACCGCAGGCGGAGGGTTACACTGACATATCCCAGAGGTTGGAGAAAGAAGCGCGGACAGAGTGTATCATCCATAGGTATCATCCCCGTACACAGTATCGATAGCTTGTAGAAGAGGACTTCTCCAGTCTCTGCAAGATACATCTGATATGCCAGTGCTCACTGGACACCATGGGTAATAGTTGAATTATGTCTTCATGATAAGAGATGTATCTAAGTTGCTGTTAATGCTGGTGATCATTTGCTTGTCGTCGTCTTGCTAGTAAGCTTGTTCTCGCCACTGACTATAAAGGGCTAACGTGCGGCTTGTTATCTTTAGCCAGCTAGCTAATGTTATCTAATTGATCTTATAAGCCTATTGGCTCTCTATTAATTCTACTAATCGTGTGTAACGTGACTTTAAATCTGAGCTCAACCGCATGCTGTCTGTCTCTAACATTGAAAAACAAAATGACACGATGAGATTATTTTGTTGAGATGGCAGTATTTTCTCTTAACCCTGCGGAAGAATACATTTTTACCCTGTCAATGTCGTGCTGCGGTCCGTTTACTCGTGGCAGTCAGTGATGACGAACACATGAAATGTTATGACAATAGCAGTCCATGTTTGGAGCGCCACCTAGTGGTAATGTGCTGTCTAAGGAAGTGCATCGTAGGTTGGGGCTTGATGTATAGTTTGTTTAGTGGTTGGAGAAGTGTTAAGAACTTTTATTAAGTAATAGCACTAATACCACGAATATATGTTGTAATAGTGGATTGTTACTATTGATGCAGTAACATGCATTTTGTAAAGAGTTGAAATAGTGCTAATTACATTGTTTTGTACTGCTAGGTGGTTATATTAGCTGTATAACAATGCAATGCATGTGACTCATTAATTTGTGTTGTTGTTTTAAAAAGTGCAGTTTTTCTCTATGAAACCTAGTGGAATGGAAGTAGTAGTAGTAATTTACTTTATTGATCCCAATTTGGGAAATGTTTCAATCTTAGCAGCATTTAAACAGCATTGCACATAATGTGAAAATGAAAAAGAGTAGAAAACAAACATACATATAAAATATAAACATCTCAAAATAGATATTACAACAGAACTAAAAAGTAAAATATATACATATTGACATTGAAAGATACACATTTGTGGACTATCTGTCAAATAAACACAATGTAAGATTTATAACAATTTTAAATGTTCAAGTAAAGTATCGCTAAACTATACTTGTATGGAGTACTAAGGATCACATATTGTCAAATTGGGTCTGTTTTTAGATGAATTGGGATCAAATGTCACAAAATTGAATGGGAGTAACTTAACAGTTAGCTATAATCAATAATGAATCAACAACAGCGATAATCAAAAGGCTTTTACCAAAAGCATTGGTTTAAAAAAAAAGGATATGAGTCCTTGTTATGATTCTAAGAGCAATAGCAGTGATTGGGATATCATGTGAAGACTTTGGTTGAGCCTTTTTATCATGTATTCACAATTTCACATCCCTGCTGTCATATAACTGTCCGAGAACATAGTTCCTGCTGATTAGGAGGCCAGAGTTGGAAATCACCCAATTAAATGATAATAGTTTGTTTAAAAATGTAATGCCAATTTTCATGTGCAATGCGTTCATTCAATTTGGCCTTCTTCTTGAATAAATGCTATATTTTGTTAAGCCTCATTTTGCACAGCACTATTGTCAGTCCTACCTGCAGACTTTAGAATGTATTAATCAACACTTCAATAAACACACACACTACCCACCCATTAAGTCACTTTTTTAATATTTTTGAATATCCAGCCCAGGGGCTTATCATCTGAGTGAACAAAACGCCTATCAGCATTATTTCACTCTAGGCGCCTTTATAATACAGTAGGAACACAAAGTTAGGCACATAACCTTGCTGTGTCAATCTTGAAAATATTGCTGAAAGGGTCCAGAATTATTCAAACCATAACCTTCATCATCTGCCGATAAGACACCGTTAGTATATTTTAGATGATAAGTGACAAAATGTTGCAGTTCAGAAATACCAGAGATATCTTTGTGGTCATATAGAGGCAGTGTCGTCTTTGGGCTATTTGTCCACCAGAGAGCACTGACAAGTTCGATTTTCAAGTGTAAAATGTCCTGCCTACAATTTGATCACAATCATCATGACCAAGTTAACGGATCATTATCAAACATCTTTGTGTGATGCGTAGTTGAAACAAATTTAAGTCTATTATTTGTCATCAGATATATTGTTGGTGCATGTTCGTAGAGCTTTATTTGATACATTTGTGTAACACAAAACATCTGCTTTTTTATTTTGTAATGTTTATTTTAAACTATGAGAGGATACTGCTTCCTGTTGCGTTCTGTGCCTAGTTGTCATGAAGATGAATCCGCTGACACTGCAAGCTCATTAGCTGTTATGGGTTTAGGATTTAGCCCTTTTGAGACTTGTAAAAGCAAAGTATGAATGTCAATTTCATATTTAAAAAAAGTAGTTTGGCAAATAAGGACACTAACTACTATCCTATTACTGTTATACATCTACTTGCAGCTAATATTGAATATGACAACATGTCAAAAATAGACTACTTTCATTTGGGAGTAATTTAGATTAATTTAGACACTGAAATATGTGGTCACCCCCGAATATCTTTAATTTGAAAGAAAAGCAATCAGATTCGTTTGAAGATTTCTCTTTATTGTAAAATAAAAAAATAAATAAAAATGGTGGCAGAATGTTTTGTTTTTTTCTACTTCATTTAATATATATATTTTTTTAAAGATATCAGCAAAAAGGCACATCACATCAGTGTTCATTTAAAATAATCAAATTACTAATTCTGTTTTGTGTTTTCAAATTAAATTCCACATTTTATACGATTGAGGTAGTCTATGTGGTAATTGTGTGTAGTTTCTTACCACTTTCGTTTTTATTTCTCCCACACGACTTGAACGCACCACAGTATCTTTAGCATGAACTCCCCATCGTCTCTTCATATCCCACAATCCTGTTCGGTGTGTCTTCGCTGCTGTTAAAGATCAGCTGAGCGTCGCTGCAGTGAGTCCAGCGGCTCGGGTCCGCTCGGTGTCTCTCTGCTCGGGCATCTTTTAAAAAACACTGATCGACCGGAGACGGGGATTTCTATTTTACCGGCCGCAAGAATGTGACTCTTTCATCTATCCGGTTTTTGGTTTTTAACTCCGTAAAATGGTCCGCTGATCGAGTAGAGGAATTGATCACGTTTTTTATTTATTTATTAGTATTTCGTTCCTCATCTGTCCCCTCAGTGCGGAAAACACCTGGACCGGTCTCAGAGAAGCAGTGCGGGGTTAGGAGGAGATTCCAGGGTTTTTACAATATATAATATGTCCAGGCGAAAACAGAACAATCCCTTCAAAGTTGACTGTAGGTATTCCAGGTATTGTTATTTATCCATGTCACGTCCATTATCCGTATGCACATCTTGTAGCTTGTAATAGATGCATGCAGATGCGTTAAACCAAAGCAAGCCTTCAGTGGACATACTCCATACTCTTATGCATATACACAGTATATTGTTTTAGCAGCTGATGCTCAAATGTTATACATATGTTATTTAGTCATAAAAAACACGTCTTCTTGTTAGTGGTTGTGGTAGATATGATACTTTGATTTGCAGTTTGTTTGAGAATGCAGCACATTTGTTTGTTTCCCATTCCTCTTAATTTTTGCCAAGTGTTTTTATTGATATAGCTACACGTGTATGATCACTAAAAAAATTGAAATTAAGTAAGTGCACTCATTGTCTAAATCAAACTCTAGGTAAATGCAATAGAATACAAAAATAAATGATTAGTTTTGTATAAAAAAAAATTACTTGGATTAGCATATCAATGGTAATACTTAAATTCCTTGAAAGTGTCTGTCATTATTTTTGACAAATTCCACTATTGATAATGTGTTATTGTACTCATCGCCTTGCTTTTCCTTTTAAATTCTGCAAAGTTTCAGATGCATGGTGGGGGGGGGGGTAGTAGCTTATATCACTATTTGTATGTCTTACTAGAAGACTGGTGCGAAAGAAGCCCTGTGATGGTGTCTTTCTTCATTTCAGAGCTTTGGGCTAGTAATGTCTCTGGGTTTGGTTTTAAGCTGTCATTTAGAAAAAAAACACATGTCGGGATTTGATCAAAGGCAGATCTGTAGTGAACCTCAATAGCATATTGTAAACGCTGATCAGAAGGGACAAGCATTTCTGTTTCATACTGCATGCTGTCAATTTATTTGATCTGACATCTCAGTTCCAGCACATGATGACACGAAAGCAATACAAAGCATTAGATATTTGAGTTTTAATCAAATGTTCAAGTTCTTTCTGGTTCCAGCTTTTCAAATGCGTGAATATGGAAGATTAGTCCATAATAACAAAAAATATTATTTGCAGCCACGTCAACACACAAGCGATTTAAAATCTGTGCACTTTAAGATGACAGTTGTTGATGAATGTATGTTGTGTCCTTTTCCACAACTTAAGAATGAGATGTATAAAGTATTAATTGCTACTATAAGTTTTGTTTTGACTAACACATCTCTGTTTGTATGCATAGCTCACTGACATATTGCCAGTGGCACTACGCTGAACTGAACTTTTTTACATTTTAATGAAATATTGCCATACAAATTTGCAAAGTTAACTTTAATAGAACTAAGAAATACCTGGGAGACTTCGGATGTGAATAACCTACTAGTGGCGTCCCTCACTGT
>NW_011364196.1:353368-363888 GCF_000735185.1 Notothenia coriiceps | reverse complement strand
CTTCCCCCCCCCCCCCTCCCTTTTGGTGTACACCATGCTGACTTCTTGAACACGCCTCAGTCCACAGTAAGGGATTGTCTAGTGTAATCTTCTGAAGTTATGTATGCTGCGGCCCTTCTTTCTTTAAACTGCTGCATCTCGCGACTGCAGTGATCCCTGCGGGCTAATGGGCTCATTTGCTGCTCTGTAGCGCTTCTACGAGAGTCAAGAGCGGGAGCTGAACCCCTCAGGAGGGTCTGGAGCAGTGTACTGCTGGCATGTGTTAGTGCACTGCTCCTCATGCTGTGACAAATTCCAAGACATTTTGGGGATTTGACAAGCTGTACCTCCCGCTGTGTCACTGTAGTGCGAGTTCTGGCACTGTGTTCGGCACGTGGAGTCTCCTCTGCTCTGCCTTGATTGTTTTACCTGTCTTTTCTTGTGAGCAATGAATTGCATGCTCAGAGCTGTCCTCCCCCCCCCTCCGAGAGAGTCAGAGCAGAGAGACAGACTGACAGACCAGACAGGCAGGGAGACAGTCTGACAGGCAGGCGGGCTGCATTACACACACACAAAGACGAACACACACACACACACACACACACACACACACACACACACACACACACACACACACACACACACACACACACAGAGGGAATTCCAGACAATAATACAACAGGGATGTCTGTCTAGCTTTGAGTTCCTCCTTGAGTGTGATGTATAACAACAGCATTGTATAAAAGTTAATAAGATCTGAAGGTGGTGTATGCTTTATGGAGAGAAGTGGCTTTGTCCTTGAGGCTGACAGTTTATAGACAGTTAAAGTGCATGTAGGCCTTTTACTGTAAACATTCAGAAAAACTTTGTTTCTCCAAGCATGTTTTCTCCCAAGTTAGCTCAGCACAAACGTTTCAGTGATGGCTTTGTGCTATCACACTGGCTGTATTAAAATCCCAATAAGAATGTCAATATTACTTTTCAGTTGACCAAGGAGGGGCACTTAGTATATATCAGGGGCCACAATAGTGGAAATCTTCTGCGAATAGAAAAATGGCTAATCCCTTTGCCTTCTTCTTCGTAACATTATCTCATCAGTTAATTAGAGTGAGAATTGATCATATGTCTGGACCACCATCCTCGCTGTCCTGCGTGTGTGTGTGTGTGTGAAAATATGCAAGACAGGGGCCCCAGCACTTCCTGCAGATTCAGACGATGTTGTGTGTCTGCATGTGTGTGTTTTTGGTGTCTGAAAAGAAGAAGGAGGGGGCTTTGAATTCAACAGGACCCCCATTGCTTGGTGTTTGAGTAGAGTTTTGGCATTCTGTCTTTTGTCTGTTTTGTTTTGAGCACTGCCCCTCCACCCCCCACTGCCACCACCCCCCCCTCGTCTCTCTCCCTCTTCTGTGTCTGTTGGCTGATGAGTTTGTCTCTTTGTCTGGATTCAGTCAGACACTGCGTCACCTCCTGCCTACAGACACACAGACTCAGAGATAACATCACAGTGGCAGAGACTGAGGGAGGGAGGATGGGGGAGCGAGGAGAGACAGATGTACAGACAGAACCCTAGCAGTGGGGGGATGGGTATCTCTCACACATCAATCATTGGCTATGTGCCGTGAAGCCAGCTTGTTGTAGTAGTTCATAGTTCAATACTCAGTACTCACTCTACCGGTGCTAATGAATGCTTTGATTTCAATGGGGAAAAGGGCCCAAGGTGCGTTCACATACTAACTTCTCGCCAGTAGTGAAACAGTAGAATGACAAACGTGTGTGTGTGTGTGTGTGTGTGTGTGTGTGTGTGTGTGTGTGTGTGTGTGTGTGTGTGTGTGTGTGTGTGTGTGTGTGTGTGTGTGTGTGTGTGTGTGTGAAATACCTCAGGATTGTGACGGGGGCTGTAATTACTTGTCAGTCTCAGGTAACTCAAGTCAGGATCTCTCTCCCATCTCTGATCTGAGATAACAGGGATAGAAGGCACAGGGGAAGAACATTAGATTTAAGATGCCATTAATTTGATCTGCAGTGGGATGTTCTTGTGTGCATGCCAGAGAAGCTCTCAACAGAACTGTCTCCAATGAAGCTGTGTCGGCAGTTAAATACAGGTTTGCTCAGGGTCAAGTGTGATAATGGAACAAGTGCAAGATTTCTTTCCAGAAACCTAAAACCAACAAAACATAGAGTGTCATCACGAGGAGTTAATTGAGCCACACATTATCTTCAGGGTATGAAGCGTTATCCTCCCCCTCAGAGCTGATGGTATAGATATGGAAGTAGTCAGAGCTACACACAAGCAGGGAGGACAGAGGGCGAGCCAGGCTGTTCAGTGTGTGGGTGGTACTGAGAGAGAGCGAGAGAAACACACGGAGCAGCAAGGCAGCTAGCTAGGGGAAAAGAGTGCAGGCTGCTTCCCCCGTGGGACTGCAGCATGGCTGTGGAAGAACAGAGCTAGCATGTCTCTGCGAGTGTATATGTGTGTGAAAAAGTGGGGGTTGGGATGCAAATTAAGCTAATGTGTGTGTGCACATATATGTCAGCGGGCTCTGGCTTAGCATTCATTATGTTTCAGTGCGGGGTTGTTGATATAAAAGCAGCCAAATCGGGGGAAAAATACATTCTTGTAGTGCTCGTTTTAAGTGGAGCCCAAAAATCTCCTCCAAAAAAAGTAGAATTGTATAAATAATTCACTATCTGGCACTGTGTTTTTTATTTCGTGGGTGGACTATGCTGTTCTGATGATAGGTTCCACTTCCTGTCGCCACCATTTTGTATTATTGTAATCATTTCTACCATTGTATTAAAGCAAAGTGTTCTGAGAGGCTCTTTGTATGTGAGTGGATAAATCCTGAACTGTGAGCTGTAGGCGAAGCACTAGTTCGGAAAAAGTCATACCTTCTTGATGTATGCCCTGACAGTAGATGCTGTCTCTTTGTACAGTATGTTGCTATGGAGATAAAGCAATCATGCTGCATAAATTATATGGGTGAAAAGGTGGATATTCTATTTTTAAAACAGACACAATTCATTGAAATATAAATATTCTAATCAACATATCTTTGGAAATCATGTTTTTGGTGAACCCAATCCCTCAATGGGAGGTCCTGCCACCATGGTGCAAAGTCATCTGTCTGTCTGTACACACACTGAATGGTTCACTGTGTGCAGGAAATTGTAGTTTATTTTCATACAAAGACAAGCTTGAACAACGTGAAACTTGATAGACGGGCTTGGTGTCTTATTCATGTCCTCCTCACCTTTTGATGCACATGCAATCATAAAAAAACTATTATTATTTCCACATCTTTAGCCCGTCCCACTGGTTTCACTGGAATTGTGTTATTGATTGGTGGAAACATTCATTCATTGTTATTTCAACAACCAATACCAAGGCTCTTCTTAAACAGAGACATGTTTGCACCAAGCAACTCTACTATATCGTCAGCATTTGATCCGAGGGTGTTAAATATATATTGTGATGTAATTCTTGAACACCAACTGTATAGACAATCACAGCCCTTTTTCTCATTGACGCAAAAGCAAAAGAAGCTCCATGTTGAATATTGCTCATTTGCTCTTATAGACCCAGAGATGTTAATGCATAGATAGTTACCACATGACGACAAAATTGCTGATGTCAGGAAACCCATATTGTCTCATGGCCCCTTAGCTGTTCTGAAATTAATGTAAACCACTTCCCCCTATGGCTCATTGTTTGTTTTAAACGGTAACTATATATACCTGGCTATATGTAATAAAATAGGTCAAGAAATTGCGATCATTCACTGAAAACATATAGTCATTCTTCACCAATTAAATGAGTTCTTCTTTAGCTGAAGCTAAGCAGCAAGTCATAATTAAGGACCGTAAATGTTTCTTTTATAAAGAGTCATATTCCGCACCCACATCAGTTACCCAGGTTTGTTGCTGACTGAGGCTTTCCTTCTCTCTCCAGGGCCATTTCACACTTTAGGCATCACAGGACTTCAGCACACTATTAACATGGACGGCAGGGACGAATTCACCGAAGACAGTGAATGCTGCAGCAGCAACAACTCCCAGGAAGTACAAGAGCAGGATAGCATCTCAGGTAAAGGATGAAGGGCCGGGGCAGGGGAGCACTGGAGGGACTCTGTGGGACGTCCTGGGACTGAGGGGCGTTAGTGAGAGTAAGCCCTGCTCTGTGTTCTGTTGTCTGTCTGTATTGATAGGGATGTGTTTGCCTCCATAGAAGACAGCGAGAGTGACCTTGACAACCACGGTGAAGACTCGTCCTCCAACACCTCCGCTGACGACCACATGTCCACCAAGAGAACGCAGTGCCGACTTCAAGGAGCGGGGGTCAAAGAGGTGAGGGAGGGGGGGGAAATCCTGGTTTAAAGTGGTATTGTTTATGCCTTTGACAGTATTTTAAAGTGTCTAGTTTAAATATATGTTACAATATAGGCCTTCACTGTACTGAGGTGTTGGTGGTGTTGCTGCATGAACATACAAACTCCAGAGAGCTATATTATTGAAATGTGTCACAGTGTAGGGGCCTAGCTTCCATTTGGAAAACATGGCACATCACATGTGGCAAGACTGTTGGCTGTGAAAATGTAGAACTTAATAATCTCTCATCCCCCAGCAGTGCCTGAAACAGCAGTTGATGTGAATATTAATTTGGATATGGATCTGTGTAGGAAAACATACCACTGTATTTGATGGGTTTTGCTCAAGTTACTGCGCAAGTATATCGTATTTTACTAACTGTGGATTCACAGATAGTGAATATTAAGTTATATTAGATTCAAGAATGGCAGAAAATGCTGTTTTCAATCATGGATCTTTTCTATGTTATATGTGATATTAAACTGAATATCTTTAGGATTTGGACTCACAAAACAGGACTTATAAAGACATCACCTCAGGCTTTGAAAAACTTTGATGGACATTTGCCACGATGTTTGACATTTATTGGACCAATAATTGAGAAAATACTTAGCAAATTAATCAATACAATTAAAAGTAATCTGTATTGTCAGCCCTCGTTGCATACATGTTCATGCTAAGAAAAAAAGCAGATCATTTGAATGAATTACTTTGGGTATAGAAAGTAACAGGAAGTACTGATATCTCGTACATCTGACATTTACACAATGTTTCCTTTTCATCAGACCATCCGTTAAAACAGTGAAACTCAAACTGTGTTTCAAGAAGTTGTAAGGCAGTGTGCAGATATATTTTCAAGCTCTTATTTTGACCATAAGATCTTAATTTGTTAAATCATCTTCAACCTCTTGATCGTTAGGTTTATATCAAATTGGTATAAGAGGTATTTATAAAAAGTAGCAGGAACCATGTCTGTGGGATGTGACAACTTGTGACAAAGTATCCGCCTACGCAATAAAGAAAATGGCAAGCGCTTTCATTTAATGGACTTGAACAGAACACCCCTGGCATCAGCCAATATGTTTTGTGCGCAGACCTTCTGTTTGAAAATGTCATGCATTTCAGCTTGTGTGTGAGTCACATCTGTGAAAGCACACATCATCAAGTCACTGTTAATGAATCACTGGGGGTTTGTGGGAAATGGTGCTTAATCACGCTCTCAACACATCTCCATATACCACTTGTAGAAACGCTCCAGCTAGAAACATAAAGTGAGAAGTGACTCCACAAAGGAAAAAAATGTGCCGTGCTTTTAAGAATCCATCGTTTTATGTTTATAATCAGCTGTCAGCATACTAAGTTCCAAAGAGGAGGATGTACTTTGCTTTTGAATTGTAATAAGTTACACATTAACACATAATTACTTTCTGGCATTTATTGACTTTGCTAATACATAGCTGAAAACAGCGGAAACACAGCTGAAAAGTACAAAGTTAAAGATGGCAGTGCAAACGTCATAAGAGTTCAAAACAGATTACTGCCAATTTATATATTAAAAGTATTTCAACATGTTTTTAATGGTGCTTGTTTTCTTCAGGAGAGCGAGGAAGGGGGAGACAACTGCATCAACTTTGTGTGTCCGCTCTGCTCACTGGACTTCAGCAGCCCTGAGAAGCTCATCTCCCATGTCTACCAGGTGAGAACAACACTGTCTCGCCTGTCCTAATATAGTACAGAGTTTACACCCCTCAGTCCGGTCTGTTTCTATAAGCTGGTGGTGGGCTGTAACCTTTAAAGCCCCTAAGTGGCTTCCAGCATCAGTACAGCACTCGACTGTATGATATAGTGCTTACTATGTCATGTGACTGCCTAGGAGTCTCACACTTCAAAAATATTCATTCATTTCACTGGACTCCACACCTTTCTCTGTCCTTTGTTTATGTGATCACTTAATATCCAGGAGCTGAGTTATACCTTGCAGAATGCTGACACTCAACCATGTTCATATCTTTTTGCAAATGGCGGGTATTTTGTGGTTGTTGTTGTTGCTAAAGATGCTATCAGATGAGTGTAATGTTGAGCAATTACCACAGCATCTCCCTCGGTCTGCATTCTTGGCACTGAAGATTTGAATGTTTCTCAAATAGTTGTATTTCTAACATATTTAAATGTTTTTATACTTGTAGACTTTATAAAAAAAAAAGGTTAAGCTGGATTAGTGTTCAATTTAGAGCACTAATTAAAAAAGCATTGTGGAAGTTCCCAGGATTTTCAACAGCATTTATGATAAAATGGCAACTCAACATGCTTATGGGGCGGTGGTGGCAAAGTCGATAGGGAGTTGGCTTGGCAACTGGAAGGTCACCAGTTCAAGTCCCGGCAAGACCAAGTGCTACCGAGGTGTCCCTGAGCAAGGTTCCCTACACTGCTCCCCGCGCCGTTCAAAATGGCAGCACACTGCTCCTAACACTAGGATGGGTCAAATCCAGAGAAACAATTTCCCCACGAGGGATTAATAAAAGTCAATTTTATCTTAATTTATCTTATATCTGTGTATACTGTACAAAACTCTACCATACCATCAAATAAGATTATTATTTGTACCATTCCTTAAAATAGATTTGATAGGAATAATATACACATGTTCAATATTTGATCAATTTGAATAATTCACTATCTACAGTTTAAAATATGTTGAATGAGTCCATTCATTTTGTATGTGGTATATTTTAAATGTCCTTTTCTTTCCCAGTTCCATGTTCTGATCTTGTTTTGCTGTCATTAACAGCACACCAGTATGATGAGCAGCAGTAAGAGCTACGTGTGCCCGGTGTGTGGGCGCGCCCTGAGTTCGCCTGGCTCGCTCGGGCGCCATCTTCTCATCCACTCCGAGGACCGCCTGTCCAACTGCGCTGTCTGCGGGGCGCGCTTCACAGACACCAACAACTTTGACAGGTTTGGCTCATCTCCATAGAATCTCTTGTCTTTAATCCCCATTGCTTTCATATTTAAAAATAAACCATATATTTAGATGAATTATTATTATAGCCCCAAAGTGTTTCTATTTGATTTTAAATTAATTACATCTCTATCAAAAATGACGCTGTTCTATGTCAAAAATGTTAGGTCAGTTGCTTCCACAGTTATCAAGTAAATGAATTAATAATGAATGAATAATAAGTCATAAAAATCAATAATTCAAAATGCAGTTTTACGGTTTTGCTGCTGCTCTTTTCTATAGATCTTTAAACCTTTCAACAAGATCTAAGGGTTCAGTAAGCTTCAGATTATTTATCAACCTACTACAAAGGCAGCAGACCTCACTGATTTAGCAGGAGGAACTATTTTGAATAGCGCAGTAAAAAATTTTTTTATAATTGTTAGAATTTGTTAGAAATCCTTGAAAGACGTAAGTAGGTTTTAATAAAAAAAATTGGATGGAACTAAGTATTTGATTAAAAGGTGTAGAGAACTTTCTGAAAATGAAGTGATAATTAGTCTTACATTCAGCATGTTCCAACACAATGGAGCTGTGCTTCTCAAAGTAAGAGATCAGGCAGGAGGCAGAGCATGAGGGATGAATATAATTAGTACTGCTTTGACAGATTTAATGGAAGTAAACATGCAAGTTGCTTAGCAACCACCATTATGTTTCAGATTTGGACAGCAATGGCAAGGTCAGGACATGTAATCTAAAATGTAATCTGAAAAATCACGACCTATAATTATAGTCAGATGTAATTGCAAATAAAACACCATAAGTATAAACTGAGCGCTGATGGTGATGGAGTGTATTTATATGAGCTGTGAATAAAGGAAGATTTAAAGCACCTGTTAGGAAGATGTGTTATACGGTAGCAGTATGCTAAACTCCTCTCTCAGTTAAACGCAGGTCACGAGACATATTGCCTACCTCATCTCTCAAATAAATAGTTGGGAAAGCATCAGAACAGGATGAAGCCAGAATAACTTGAGTCTAAGAATATATAACCATACGGACCAGGTGGTCCTAACAAGCTGTTGGCATGAACACAAGCAACAGAAAATGTAAAGTGTATTTTTTCTCATTTATATTGCAAGCTGAATATTCCAAACAATACAAGCTGTTATTCGACAAATCGTTGTATTTATCAGCCTTTGATGCAGACTGGTGATAGTAACTAGGATACAGGACTTGGAACAGAATTGATCAAAGAGAGCAGCAAATGTGCCCTGATGTGCCTTCAGAGCTGAATACGAGCAAAGAAATGGAGAAAATAAAAAAAATAACATAAAATTCACCTTTTTAAGCTGTATAAATGTAATTATAGAATTGTGTCAACTGAGGCAAGTGAAAGAAAACACACCAACATAAAAGGATGCAGTGATCAGGACGTCAGATTAAGAAAGGAGAAAATATATATCTGAGCCTAATGCTTCTTAGAAAGCCTCAAGGCACAAGTAACCAGCTATTTATTTATTTACTGTGTTGTTTTCTTAGGGAGAAGCTGAAAGATGTCATCGACACCTCCAGGATGGATCTGATGGACGGGCGGGACACGTGCTCCATGTCCCTCTCCAGCAGCCCCATGAACAGCCCGGACCACGCAGCAGGGCCCAGCCCCAGCTCCTGTCAGGGCCCCCCCCCCTGTCAGGCCCCTGACCCCAACATGTGTCAAGCCCATCGCACCTGCCAGGCTCCAGACCACCACCCCAGCCAGTGCCACGGCCCCCGGCAGTGTCAGGGCCTAGGACCCTGCGCGGGCTCTGACCAAGGACCCTCCTTTCCCTCTCTGCCCGACAGCCTCCTCTCGGACGGGCCCTCACTGGGGTCCATCCCCGACGCTCTGAACTCCTCCCCCCCAGGCTTCCCTCCCATCTCAGACATCCTGAGCCCCATGCCGGTGTATCCTGCCGGAGTTCTGCTGGTGTGCAACAGCTGCATCGCCTACCAGCAGCTGATGGAGGCTCAGTCTCCCATGCGAAAATGGGCCCTACGTAGGAAGAACGAGCCCGTCGAGGCCCGCATGTATCGGCTGGAGCGCGAGCGCACGGCGAAGAAGAACAAGAGGGCGTGCGAGTCGGAGGACGAGAGGGAAGTCAGGAGGCTGCGGGACCGCGAGGCCAAGCGCATGCAGAGGATGCAGGAGTCCGAGGACCAGCGGTCGCGCAGGCTGCAAAGAGACAGGGAGGCCATGCGCATGAAAAGAGCCAATGAGACGCCGGAGAAGAGGCAGGCCAGGCTGATCCGAGAGAGGGAGGCCAAGAGGATCAAGAGGCGGCTGGAGAAGATCGACCCCGCCCTGAGGACACAGATCGAGCACGACCCCGCGGCCATGGCTGCCCTCACAGCAGACATGAGTCTCTTCCAGTTCCCCTGCCCCATGCCGGTCCCTTCCATGGATAACGGTCTGTTCATGAAGATGCCCTAATGGCGGGAAAACATCGGGCCTCTAGCAGCGACTATAGCCGCTTTCACACCAAGTACTTAGCCGGTACTTGTCCCCGGTACTTGTCCCCCCCGGTACTTGTTCCCCCCCGAACTCTTTAGTCCCTCGAACTGTCCTAGTAGATCGCGTTATCAACGGAACAAGTCCCTGAGGGAGGATTAGGCAAATGAAGCCGTTGACGTCACTTCTTCTTCTTCTGCTTTGGGTTCACAAAACTTTTCGGAGTTTTACGGGGCGTGGTTTGCAATTCGCCCAGCCAATCAGAAATTGTTAGTGTGGCCGACACACCCAGGAACCATTTCCTCCTCAGGAAAGTACTACCTCTCTAGCAGGGACTATCTGGGGGTGCAAAGGTTTGTGTGAACTAGGGACTAGTTCCAGACCCTTTTTGGTGTAAAACCAAATCTCCCCCCCATATCGGCCTAGTTCGGGGGGAAAAGTACTCCGGTGTGAAAGCGCCTATTAACTCTGCCCTCTGGTCACAGTGAACCATTCCTCGCTGGTTTACCTCCAGCTTCTTCTGTGTCGCACAGACTAACTAATTTATTACAGTATAGAAAGCCTTGGGAACAGGGTTGAGAATGTTTCATATTGTATGGATGAGAGCATGTTGTAAAGAGATTTATCTGTTGGTCAGTGGGCATAGTTCATTCTAGTAGGAGCAGTTATACTTCCTTTGATGGCGGAAAAAATAGTCTTTTTGCACATGGACCTTCAGTGACGGGAGTGGGAACTTTGTAGCCGCAG
>NW_011364196.1:282448-353302 GCF_000735185.1 Notothenia coriiceps | reverse complement strand
TCCCCGACCTCGCGCCGGGTTGAAGCGCCGCCACCCTACGCATACGGGTGTACGCCATTAGCCACCCCTGTCTGATGAACAACATCCTCCGGTTGTGGTCGCGTTCGTAGCACGTAACAGGATATAGCGAAACCCGAAGAACACCCGGCAATCCAGCGAGACCCACGTAGGCCGGGGGGTCTAACACATTTCGCCGCATGACGCGGTAAGTATGGCCATAACATGAGCCCGTCAATCTCAGGATATGTCGAGAGCGCTCTGGCGCCGTGCCATTCGGTCTGACGGACTACACCACACTCCGACCACAATAGCCTATATCCTGATATCCCACCGTTTCATTACAGGACCACTCCATATGTCTCCGCCTTAACGAGCTGGATGCCTTTGGTTTATTCTCTGCATAAGAGACCGCACCCAAAGCTCACATCCCAGCCATTTTCTTACACTACACGCCCTCATAAATTCATGTTGCCGGATCCCGTCGGGCTTGGGTCCAGCTGTGGCCGGGTTGTCGTTGGTCTGTCTCGTACCCGTCCGATGTCTCTCGGCGGGGAAGCAGCCCGCATGGCGCACTAGCACACACCTACAGAGCCCGCTCCGAGCACAGCCCCACTGTGTCCTGAACCCACCTCTCCTCGCTATGGTCTCACACCTAACAGCCGTAGTAACAAACATCCACGAACACCCATTCCACAGACACACTAGGCCAGATGCTAACCAATTCCTCATACGGAACCCATTTACACCTACACCCTTAACCCATAACACTCATAACCCCTGCCCGTGCCATTGTCTGCGACTGACTCTACACCCACACTCCACCCACAATTCCTATCCGTGTATCCCCACACTTTCATCGCTATCAGAGCCAGACTCCATTTTTGTACAGTCCTCACCACACCTTGGTAAGCCGCTCCGTGTCAACAAAGCAGCCACGCAACACATCCCACCACATTTTCTTTACAGTACACCGCCATACATTCAATTATTGTTGCACCCCTCCGGGCGGCAGTGGTTGCCCGGACGTGCTCGGTACGCCGTACTCGCGACCTGTGTGCCTCGCGGTGAAGCAGAGCCGTCGACCCTATCTCCATGAAGCCGCGCCGTACGGTGTTCTGAACAAGCATCTCGTCTATGAACCCAGTACTCATCCTCAGACGTCTTGGTCTTACATGCTATACAGGACGGTATATACAAACCGCACACAGCACCCATCCACAGACCTAGGCCCAGTGCTAACAATTCCCATACGGAACCCATAACACGTACCCGTAACCAAGACCTAACCTGCCGTGCGCGCCATTGGTCTGACTGAATACACACACATCCACCCCACAATTCCCGTGTATCCTGTATCGCCCCCCTGTTCATTACAGACCACTCATATGTCTCCCACCTTGGCTAACCTTCCTCGACAAACCCAAAAACAGCACCCAACACATCCCACCACATTTTCTTACACACACCCCATAAATTATGTTGCACCGACTACCGGCGGGCCAGCTGTTGCGGTCTGCGGACCTAGCCAGTAGCCGCATTTCCCCTTCGAAACCCTTCCGGGTGACAAGCATGCGGTCCGCCAGGGGAGCCTACACCCTAACCATTGAGCCACCCACTGTCAATGAAACAACATCCTCCTTGGTCCTCACACTAACAGGGTAACAAACCCACAACACCCATCCACAGACCCCTAGGCCAGTGCTAACAATTCCCATACCGGAACCCATAACACTACCCCTAACCAAAACCTAACCCTGCCCGTGCCATTGGTCTGGACTGACTACACCACCACACTCCCCCCCTATTACTCCGCCACCCCAGTGACTTGGGTTTACTGGTAGCTACACCTCTCTCTCTCTTTCCAAGCTGCCGCCCTGGGAAATTCATATTCAGTCAAACTCTTCTACCTCAGCTGTCTCGTGGCTTACTGCGCTCCACCTCCAAGCTTCCAAAGCTCTTCATGTACTGGACAGAGGGTCTGGGATGTTTCTGGGATCACTCAGGCAATTTAATAGGACACAAACATTCACTGGAGCAGCTGATCTAAAATCACAGCAGTTCCACATTTCCCAGGTCTGATAGAAATGCTACTTCACAGGAAATGGAATGTTTTGTCCTATTGAACACGCCGAGTGTGGAGCATCATTCCCCCTCGCCTCCTGAGTCGTACAACTTGATGCATTTGTCTCTTTACATTTGCAAATATTTTCCCCTACGTCGTTACACTCCAAATATTATGCCAATGTCATTTCTTTTTTTTTACCTTTTCTGTTACAAAGCTTTTCCAAGGCTCATAAAACTTCCGTCTGTGCTGCTGTTATTGTACTGTACAATACATTAGTTACCTCTTATATATTTCCACATTAAGGAATAATGTGCTAAAATGTTCCATCTAGTGTTCACAATGTTCATAAAATGATACTTTACTTGAATTCTGCCCACAAGGACACATTGGTTTTCCTCATGCGTTTATAACTACATAAAATGTGTAATTATTTACAGGATCATACACAAATAATGCCTCCTCTGCATGTGATGTTTTACCTCTAGTAAACGTGAGCTGTACCACTTAAATTGGGGTTATTTGATATCCTCCATCAGCAAAATTGATGGAAGCTATTTATTGATTCATATAAGGAACAGATTTTAAACTTGTGTACCTGTTTTTATATTTTGATCCCGACCATTACAGAGCACTGGGGCTAATCTCATGATACATACAGCCCATACTGGGAGAGAGATTTTTATTAATTCATTAACCTCATTCCAGCACATATTTATGCAATATGATGTGAATATATTTTTATTGTGAAAATGTTTTGGGTTATTTTGTTACTGTCAGTGGTATAACATGTTTTAATTAGAGGCCATGTCTGGATATTACTTGTTTAATTTCCTGCCTGTAAGGTTACCTCCAGTTTTCTGAACTTCACCAGATGTAAACATTTACAATAAGCAGTTTCTGAAATATTCTCCAAAGAATATCAGAGACACGGTTCTGTTTGAGTCACTCCTAGACTAGAGTCCCATCTACCTGGCTGTTTGTCACAGCAAATTTAACAAAGAGGTAAAAAAAAAATACGGGATATTCTTTGGTTTTATCCTCAGAGGCTTTCCTAGGAGTGCATCAAACCTCTATGCAACAGATGTGTTATTTATTCCAAGGGAGATTAATTCACTTTTCACTGAAACTATGCAGAATGCGACTTCAATGTAAAGAGTTTAGCTTCTCAGGCAATTGAACTTGAGGGCTCTGAACCTCGAGACGACACCCTGGTCCATAAGAATCATTTATAGATCTATCTTACGATGGGATAGCAACAGTTTTTGGCAGGTTTGTGACTTTTCTAGAGACACTTTGTCTCTGGATATGTTTTCTCTTCGTACTTCAGCACATGAAAGCAACAGGGTCTCACTGCCATCTGATTCATGACATACCGAGGCTTCAGGTGTCATTATTTCTCTCTTCTCTCACACTATGAATACTGGGTATTCTCAGAGGTTGCTCTTTCAAATTGCTGTGATCCCCTTCGTCCTGCAGTGGACGGTGGCGCCTGTGGTCTGACATATTATTGCAGAGGAAGTACTCTGAAGTGGTGCTGGTGTTTTATGAGCAGCTCTCTCAGAATGGATTAGGTAAGCACTGCATGTCGTGAAACTGCACTTGTCCTAGAATGGTTCGATATGAGCTTGTGTTCTGTTAGTTTATGCCTGCCTGTTTTTTACAGTTTATTCAAAAGAAAAATGTTGTCAAAAAAAAGAAAATGTTGGCCTTTCTATATTAATTCTATCAGGATTTCCTCTCAATGTCCATGTTTACAAAACAAATGTCTGAACAAAGGCCAAATGAATGAGCTAACTGCTAATGGGAACATTCATGCTTGCTGCGATATCAATGCATTCTGACTGGATGCCATCCTGTTACTGGAGTAACAGATGTACAGATCGTGATGAAACCTGGTAAAGAATGTGGAAATAAACATTACATTTACCATAATGGTTTTGTCCAGTCTCGCTTCTCTCATTTTGCTTTATACACAAAAATGCACAATTGATTTGAATGGAGACGCTGACCAAGCATTTCTTTAACAAGGTGTTCTCTTAAAATGCAAAGGGTGGGTGGAGTTTAACGTTAAATGTTTAAGAATAATTATGCTTTACTGTTTGTTGGTGGTCTTTCTGAGGTTCTAGTCCACGGAATCTAAAATAAATAAGAGAAACATGGCAGGTTTTGGGGAATAAAATAATGCATGCAAATTTAAATGAAGTCACCATGAAATACTTACAGCTTAGACATTTAAATGCCACTGAATTCACATTATCAGTCGTTTACTTTGAAAACCGTCCATCTGATTGTTTACATTTTGCTTCTTTTTTTTTTTTTAAATGTTCAGGCAATTTCAAGTAGTGCAATTTTAACCACGGGTTTCTTTAAATTGGTTCAATTTCAATAACGTGTACTTTTTTTTTAAATTGACATTTTTGAGATCAGATATCAAGTTTTCTAAATCCCTCCACTTAAAATTATCTGAACATTGCAGATCAAAATTTAAACCACATAAATAAATATATATAATTTTCATATTTCAATGCTATATACTTGGTGGCATTTAAAATAAAGTAGGTTAGATTTGTATTACATTGAGTTACTATACATTAAATGCATTTGCCAGCTGTACTTGATACTGTAAAGATCA
This sequence comes from Notothenia coriiceps, assembly GCF_000735185.1. Classification (NCBI taxonomy): domain Eukaryota; kingdom Metazoa; phylum Chordata; class Actinopteri; order Perciformes; family Nototheniidae; genus Notothenia; species Notothenia coriiceps. The sequence goes on along the minus strand of NW_011364196.1, from coordinate 348,605 downwards.
AGTTTTGACATTCAAATCTAATTTAAACTCCCTAACCCGTATTAAGAACCTAAATGAATTCCCCCATAACCATCTGCAGCATTATCATGGTTTTATAAAGAGAAGTACATACAAAACACACAAATGCAACCAAAGAAACGCAGCACACAGGTTGGATAATAGTTTATATTTATATTTGTATATATATATATATATATATTATATTGTGTTTACTTAACAAACATGGTAAATGCAATGTCTCCAAGTTAGCTGTAACAATAAAAATACAATATCTTTGTGTCCTTAAAGTACATAGAATTAAAACAGCAAAACAAAAACAAAACCGCCCTAAGTAGTTCGCAGAGAGGTACAAATATACAGTACAAATCTATTTTATTCAAAAACCGTACAAACAGAAATGAAACAAAATAGAGATATTAATGCTTTGTTAAAGTCAGGTAGGTGTAGGGTATTCTAAGGGAGCACTTTCGGTCGACAACTCTAAGGCTTCTGATAAAGATCAATACATATTGGTACGGCCATACGATATTAAAACTCACTATACAAAGTTCAACAACCTGGATTATACTTGAGGATTGAATGTTACATTTACATCATTGCATATATTTTGCAGATTTAGGCATTTTAAAAAATAAAAAGATGCTGTTTTTTGATAGTTGCACGTCACTTAAAAAGCCTTGTGCCAAAAATAAATCTGAAAATACACTTCTCTAAAAACTTTTAACCGTTCTTGTTTTTCCCGATTTAACTGGACATCAGCAACACCTACATCTTCCTAGATTCACTTTTGCATTAAATGCTGGATCAAACAGGAAGTAGTTCACAAGAGGAGTTACGATCCCCACTGCCAGCCTCACAAGACTTGATAAACCATGACATCACCACCGATGGAGCGCTATCTGTCTTATCCTATTACTAAAAACCTAGAGTCTGTTGTCCAGAGACTGGGGGGGGGGGGCACAAGACATCAAACACTATCCATTAATTCAAAAGGGTAAAAAAAACTACTGAACTTGTGCAACCATAAAAACAACATTAGCGTGTGTTTGGAAATAATGGACTGCCCTTCTTTGCTGACACTTGTAAACACCTTGTAAAAAGTGCGGAGAAGAGCTTCCATTTACACACAACAGGAATTAAAGGCAAGTAAAAGAGTGTATTAAAAATGTAAAGGAATTTATAAAGAAGAAGAAAAACGGCACGCTAACACAGAGTTGCAGGTTTCATAGAAGAACTGTCTTGAGCCCAAAAAGGAATACACCGCCACCCTTTGAGAGATATGGATTTGTGCTCCGAAGCGTGAAAGTGTCAGAGCGAGACATTTCTGATTTGCTCTTAGTCTCAAAAGGGAACAGCACGTTTACCAGAAGCCTTATTCCATTATTTCGATTTCACACATTGTACAAAGCAGAGTTTAAGGCATTATCGACAAGCATCATCAAAGCTATCTATACAAACAAAAAAAAAAGCAGCTATCTACAGAAACACACACAACCTGCAATTTCTCTGTGATTTTGTGTGCTTTACATTTTCAAACTCTTCAATTTAACCAACAGTTAGAAGTTGAAAACACTGTAAAAGGAGGGGGTTTAGTGCAATTACTTACAGCAACAGACGATCAGTGATGTGAATACGAATTATCGGACATCTTGGTAGAAGAAGCTTTTCTGCTTAACGTGGCTGACACTGCTAAAAAAAGAACAAAAACACAAAAGGCTCGAGGCAGAACAGGAGGGTCTGCAGTGAGGGTCAACAGGGGGTCAACACTATTTAAACCCCAACAAATGCATTGTGATGAACTAAATGTTGAAGTGGTGTAGCAATTGGGGCAAAATTAATGCTTACAGAACACAAGAAAAAGAGTGACACTCGAGTGCTTTTTCTCCGACAGTAAAAGCTTCCTGGACTATAGGAATGTGGGGACTACCGAGAAAAAAATTAACTAGCAAAGCAAAATACTGGTTTGTATTACAAAAAGGTCATTAAAGCAACATTCTATAACCAGACATTAGACTCAAATGACTGCATCTGCCCTACTGCTTCACAGAGTTGAACTTAAGACAATGAAGCGTAGAATACTGAGTTTACTGCATAGAAGATGCCACGACTGAGTGAGACGCTTGCAGGTTTGATGTATATTGCTTACAGCAGGAACCAGATGTGATGAGCCTCTGATGGTTAGACGTGTTCTTGACTTCGACCCCCGTTGCTGAGCATTTTAAAAAGGAAAGGTTCACATTTTTCAAGCCTAGATTAATACAATAGAGAGGGTTAAAACATATTGATACTTGAGTATTACAATAATATACAAATCCCACTGTTCTGATGCTTACTTAGATCAATGCATATGGCCGTGTGCTCGTTATACGATAGTTTTCCTAATATGATATATTAGAAATCCCAATACTTGGCCGTTCAATATAGCGACACATTGAAGTGTAACGCCTCTATGGTGATATGCATCTTATTACCAGACTCTTGCAAATACACAATCAGGTCGCAACAGTGAGGACTGCCTCAAATGACAGAGCACGTTATGTAACACTACTATTTATAATGAATGAGACATTTTTTTTTCAAGTGATTCGAGTAACAGGGCAATCTACATCTACAGGGCATGTCAGACGAGTTTTAAAAGACTTTCAAAAAAATGTGAACCTGTCCTTTAAAGCTGCGTATAAAGACAGTTGATGTGTTTCTGTCTCTGTGGACCCCCCCCCCCCCCCCCCCGCCCTGCTGACAGAGGGTCAGGCGGTTAACTCAGAGAACCACGAGGTGAGGAGAACATGAGAGTTGGAGAGGACAGACTGACAACACTTTTTTATGGGGCTGATGGACAGAATAAAACCACACAGAACTGACAACCAAGAAACACAACGCATGAGAAGTGACCCGATGTTTCCCCAGAGGTTAAAGCTCAGGAAAAAGGGAACTGTGTGATTTACTTTTCAATGGGAATGTCTGCGTGAGGAATGCTGTCTGATTATAAACCTCTGAATGATTTCATGTGTGGTCTAATTGCACTTATATTCAATTTCACCCTTTTGGATTTTCCAGTGACAAAGGATGAACATCTGTCAGAAGGAGGAAACTGCAGCATCCATCTTGGCTAATTTGTAAACAGAGTTAAAAAAAAAAGAAAGTCAGTTTCTTTTGGCGCTCTCACCACAAAACACCGGCAACAATACTTTAAACATATTCCCTTCATTAATGACAAACACCTACTGAACTGTGACCCCTATCAACAAGGTCAGTGTGAAATCAATGAGTGACATCATCCAAGACAATCATAAGATCCACTGGATACAATATACCCTAGTACAAAAGCAAAGGACCGTGTTTGTTAAACACAAGATAATGATCACAACTTGGAGATGCACTTGAGATAAAATATCATCAGTGAGATGGAGAATCAAAGAGAAGCTTCTACAAGGAGCTCTTGAGAAATTGGTCATGCATAATTGCTTGTGTAGAATTACTGAAGGAACACCAACATAGTGCATCACCTTTAAAGGTCAGGGTTCAAAAAAGGGTCAGATCTGACACCTTGGATATAAAACAGCCCACGATGACAGACTCCCTGAGGGGGAGCCGTACGGCCGGGTGCTGTAAAACAAATATTGCTTTCATTTGTTAACGGAGCAAAGACAAAAACCTGATCACTGACCCACTCACATGCAGGATTCAGGGTCATGACTCATTCTCACAGGTGGCTTTGGTGCGGACCAGCCAGTGCCTCCTCTGAAAAACACACATTTGCTTTTGGTGGGGAGAGCTTTGAGGTATATAGAGGAGGGGGGGTGGTGCTGAGGAAGTGATTCTTCTAAAGGACAACACTATGGATATTCTCACTGATGATACTGGAATGCAGGATATCTCTACGTATCATAGAGAACAAAGCATTGTTCCAATTTCTGGCTTTTATGCAAATACATTCACAAACATAGATTAAACCAGAGGGCATGAGCACGTTTTTTTTTTTAGTAGAAAGTGATTGCTGAACAGACACATTGATTGATTTATCACTATTTCGATTGTAAGACAAGTGGGACGTGCCACACTTCGCCTGAGAGAGGATCTCATTCTTTGCAGACTCGCCTCCTGAAAAGGAAGGAGGGGAGAGGCTATCTCTGCCGACAGCAGAGGCTTTTTATCTCATGCCAGAAAAGCATAATGTAACATAACCTGACAGTTAGCGTCAACAGTGCCAACAGCACTGCAGGAGCCGCTGCGTCAGCAACTGCACTCCTTTTTTGGGTAAATGCTTCTGAAGAAAACAGGATCTTAGGAATGGAGGAGACGAAAGATCGCTGGCTGGGATCTTTAAAAAACATCAGAACCTGCCGAGGTGTAGCTTCACTCTGCTACCAACACATTCTTCATAGTCCTTGGTCTTCCAAAGAGACCATTTGGTCAAAAAGGAAACAAGAGTGGTCTGAATGTGATGGTAAGCTCAAGCATGGGAATGAGGAAGTGGCGACAAAGGAGGGAGGGAGGAAGAGGAATGCAGTGTGCAAAGGACTATGGTGGGCATCGGATCCGCTACATACTTTCTACTCAGCTCGTCAGCTCCCTGTCAGACGGGAGCTGGCTGGGAAACCACAGGCTCGTGTCCTTTGGCTGAGTGACAACCCAACAAACCAGAACTTCTCACCAGATAGACAAAGGTCTTGTATGTTTGTATAATCTAGGTGTGCAAAATCTCAAACAATCTGAGGCTACATTCGCACTTTTTTTCCTCTTTCTCTCCTTGTCAGACTCTTTCACGTGCTACCAAAAGTGATGCTACTTCCCTGCATTAGAGCGCCCCTCAATGGACAGTTTGACCTCCTGGGGGATGAACGAGGGCCTCGTGTGGCCAGAGGTGCTTATTTGAGGGCGTGGCCCTTCGTCTCCCTTCATACCATATCTTTGGAGGCCAGGTGAGGACCAGCGTCTCTGAGAAGCACCTAGCGCAGCCTGCATTGCTCCCAGCCCGGCCCCTGCAAAAGCAGAGCCCTCTGTGTGCAGGTGGTAACTGCTGTGGCTCCTGGGGTGCTCTGCTGAGGTCCTACTCTGTCTTATGAGGGACTCAGAGAGCCCAGCGGCCCCGTAATGCGTGGCTTCCTCCTTATCGACTGCTTCCTTCTCACCGTCCCTCTGTCTCTCTCTGTGGATGCGGTCCAGCCTGAAATGAGATGGAGGCCGGGACTGTTGAGGGGCAGGGGGCCCCATGAGCTGGTGACCAGGCCCTGATGAAGCATTGGTCTTGCTTAAAGTCCTGGACATGTTCTGCTGTTGTTGTTGTTGTTGTTGTTGTTGTTGTTGTTGTTGTTGCTGTTGTGAGTTATGGTGCTGCGGTTGTTTCTGCTGCTGAGGCTGAGGCTGCTGCTGCAGAGTGATGGACACACACACGTCCCCCACCTGCAGGGGGTGGCAGGCCAGGTCGTAGAGCTGCGCCGTGCGCTCGGGGCTGCAGGACGACCAGCCCTGCCCGAACACGAAGAAGGGGTGCTCCGGGGGCACGTCGATGGTCACTTTGCTCTGCTGCTCCCCCACAGTGAAGTGAAGCGAAACCAGACCTGGTTTCTGCTGGCTGGCACGGATGTCCACCACCATGCTGGAGTCGATCTTAAGCCCCCCGCTCACCTCGGCGCTGCGCACAAAGTCCTGAGTCTGCAGGTCCTCCACGCGCTTCAGCTCTCCAGTAGCAAGCTGGATGATGGCTCCCTTCATGAAGTGAGACGGGTTGCTGGGAGCCGAGGCAGGAGCGTGGCTCAAAGCTAAGGCCTGATCCGCTGCTGGCTGGACAGGGGGCTGCTGAGGGGGCTGCTGCTGGGCTGGGGTCGGCTCCACCCTTTCAAGGAGGCACACTCTGGCTGAAGAATCCGAGGCTTTAAAGCCTGGGTTAGGGGAGGACATGGCGACTGAGGCGTTGTTTGACTGTATATGGTAGTGTTGCTGCTGGGGGGGTTGGGGGTGGTGCTGCAGGTGATACTCTAAGGGAATCAGAACTGGTTGCCCATTGGCCAGCACCACAGCGTGGCCGGGTGGTCCTGCTTGCTGCTGGAGAGCGGCCATCCTGGGATCACTGTAACTCGCAGTGTGAGTGGGGAACGCAGTCCGACCTGAAATCATGCCTGTGTTCTCTCCATGGAGATCTCTGGCTCTCTGAGAGAGGTTTAAAGGAGCAAAGGACACCTCTTTCCGCACTTGACTAGAGAAAGCCAAACGGCCAACCACCTGCTGAACCTGGAAGTAGATAAGAGGAATATGTGTCACTTCATTCTGCTGAAACAAACTTTTATTTTAACACATCCAAATATCATCCCACAGTAGCATCCTGAGTCACAGCATGTTATTGCACCTAAAAAGGTAGAAATACATTTAATTCATCTCATCCTTCAAACCTTTTTTTTTTGCTTAAAAATAAAAAGGTACGATTATTCTGCCATACCATTTCTTGTTTTTTTTTTATGTCCTAAGATCATAAGAATCTGCAGCTGCTTGCAATGGCCATTACTTGGTATTTCTTTACTGTGCACCTCCATGTAACCATAATGAACAAAGCCTAGGCACCAAGTGGCAATTGGGTGTGAGCGGTTACCAAATGATCTCTGGAACCACAGCACAAAATTAAGGAAGGAAGCGAGTCTAATATTAACATGTGCGACTGAGTCATTCAAATACTGAGATACAGTTACGAAACATACTCTAGAATATTCAATAATAATGTTGCACCATTATTTAAGAACTACGAGCTGCAACATGTGACAATATTATAAACACATCATCAGAAAGGAGCAGGGAAAAGCTTGTATTAACCTTGTTAATCAGGATATTCTTAATCTCCTCCCATGGAAAAGTCTGTATATAAAAAACATATTTCTCCATCTGCTGCTAAAAGTTAGGAAAAGAGATTGACAAGGAATCATGTGTCTAATGAGGAGACTATCAGTGTGCCTTACCTCCAGGTCGCTGTCTGGGCTGCTGCGCTGGCCAGGGGAACCCCTCTCCTCCAGCCGTCGGTTCAGCCCTCCTCTGTCCTGGCTGTACTCCTGGGCTGCAGAGTTGGATGCTACCTGCAGCAGACGTGCATTTCTGGCAGTGTACGCAGAGTCCAGTATGACTTCCCTCGCCCCCTGCTCTTTATCGCCTCCATTCATCTCTGGCTCATTGTCCTGTTGGGCACTGTGGGAGTCTCTGGTGGCCGCCCTGGCGCCCTGAGGGTGATAGAAGAGTGGCATCCCTCGAGAGCCGAGCTCTGATGCAGGCAGAACTCCCACAGCACCAAGGTGCTGCTGGGCAGATTGCTCTGAGGGTAGCATCAGTGGGACGCCACCTGATGCTGAAACTTTGGCAAAGGTATGAGTGGCTAACTGGGCCTGAGGAGGTGGGGAAACAACACCTTCTGGTAAGACAGAGGGGTAGGGAACAAGGTGGGAGACAGCATGGGACTGAGGAATGGTGCCTGAGGGAGAGATTAATGATCCCGGGACAAAGCCAGGGGGTAGAGCGTAAGGTACGGCTGCATAAGGGGAACTGACAAACTGGAGAGAGGAATGCGGAATCTGGGCATAACCAAGGGGAGGGTAGGAAAGGCCTGGATGCTGCAGGAGAGGGGAGTGTACAGTGTAGGCTTGAGAGATATGGCTTAGCACTGGGTGAAGACTGGTAGGCGCGTAGGTGACAGAGGGAAGAGCCACTTTGTACAGCATACTGTACTGGTCAACTGGCACTGCTGGCATGCCTTCAGAATTCTCCATCCCATAATGAAGCCCTGGCTGAGCTCGCAGCCACTCTCCCGACGGTGATCCTCCCTGAGTGTCACTGTTGGCTGCAGAGTTCTGGATGGAAACCAAATCATCTTCTCCAACACCTCCGCCAGCTCTACTGCCACCTCCGCTGCTGCCCCCCCCTGCAGCCCCGGCTCCTCCTGCCCCTCCACTGCTGTTACAAACCAGGAGGTCCCTTTTCTTAGGAGGCAGGCACTCCTGGTTGCGTTCCTGAGCGTGTTTCATCGCAATCCTCTGACCAAGCAAGTCGCTTTATTGTACTGCACAGGAAGTGAGAGTTGCAAGCCAGTCAGCCTGCACAGGAACCAGTGTTGAAATCAACTGGCTGACCTTGTCTACCAATTCACCTGGAACAAAAAGCAAAAAAAAACAGGATCTTATTATCATTTTATAATATGAATCATCCATGAGACCTGTGATTCCAGCCCCAAATTCACACACATCTATACATCTTATCTTATTCTACAGTGATAGTATCATAAATAGTATGTGTCTGTTAAACCAACTCTTCTTTGAGAATGAATACAAGTTTTAATAATATAATGATTTCTCAATATGTCAAACAATCCAACAGTTTTCTGCTGTATCACTCTATTTAGTGGACTATTTCTAGATGTGTAAAGTATAGTTTACTCTCAATCCAGCAATCAAAATATAGCTAATGCAGAAACATTTGGCATCTTGACTAGGGTTTCAATTTAAGTTTCGCAAGTTTGAGCAAAGCTTGGGTGGAGAGCACGAGCCTAAATGACTCACCCACCGGAGGTTCAAACACCGTGGGCTTTCCCAACATCAGAAATGTGAAATGGCAAAAAGTACCTCTCTTTTGTAATGTAATGTATGATGCTAAGATATTGTTCAGCATAAGCTGCAGGACGTCCATCCCGTTAAATCACAACAAAATAAGTACACCAGAAAATATACCATAAGCAACATCTCAGCTATTACCTCTTAGTTTTACTGTAATTATATAGATTATTCTATCGTAAAAAAACAAACGAAAATTTGATCAACCGTTTTCTGTTGTCCTTTTCATGACAGGTGTACATTCCTGCGCTCATTGAGCAGATAAATGTGGATAATAACATTACATTTGGTCATTGGAAGTAATACCAAGAGAAGCAAGTTCTTATTTATGCTAAATGTAACTTCGAACAGCTCTGTGTTTGTCTATGATTCAGACTCGAGTCTGTTCCTGGTTTCATTTAACACATTGTCCAGAATACTCAGTAAACATTTGTACTGCAACAAAACCCTGAACAGCACTGTATAGGAAACCTTTGCTTTATAAATGTCAAAGTTTTCTTCTAATCGCCGCTTCACTTCCCTTTAGAGTAACCATGTTTACCGTTAGCTAGCACAGTGGCTGACTTAGCTAAAGTTAGCTAGCACATTCGAGTCGTCATTTTAGCATAAACAATGGAAAGTGACAGAATGACATGTAATACACGAACACTAAACGTATAAGTGAGTTCAAATGATAAATAATGGTATATGAGACAGTTAAGCTTTCTCTGTAATGTATCTCTGGGCACCAGCCCAGAGGTTCCGGCTAGTTAGCTCCACGGCTAACACAGCTACAACAAGCTACATTAACTGCCTTCAGTCTTCATAACTAACATGGCAATTGGCAGACATGCCTATAAAATATGGCTCTGCTTTGAGTCATTGTTTGCACGTACCTCCAAATGTCATCGCGAAGAGGCTTTTCTTTATAAAAAGTTGATATGCGGAGGGACAATTGAAGAAATCAAGGCTAAGGAGTCGAGCCCATTTCGAAGGCCAGCATAGGCGCTCACCAATGACGTCACCAAATTGATTCAATTTCCTGTTTTTTTTCAAGATAGATAAACAGATAGACAGATAGACAAGATAGATAGATAGAAAGACAGACAGACGTATAGATATATGGAAAGAATGTGTTTCTGACAGAATTATAATGTATTTCCCTTATTGTGATGTTGTACAGTAGGGGGAGCAGGTGTATCTTAGGTTTATCATATAACAGATACAATTAATGTTGACGCTGTGGCTTAGTTGGTCAAAGTGCCTTAAACAGGAGATCCTGGGTTCAAATCCCAGCAGTGCCTTAAACCAACAACTTCCATAGACACATTTACCTATGGAAATGCTTCAAGTAGATTTTACGTGTTTAAGGATACTTCTAAATAACAATCTCAATAACCTTAACCACACCATTTTTTTTTTTCCGGTGTTGAGTTCCTCTTTGTCAATCCAAATCAAAATAATGGATATAATTAAACAACAAGATGTAGAAGAAATCCTGAAAAATACATTAATATTAATTATGATAGTAGATTGTGACTTTGGTGTTGTGGCTTAGTTGGTTTAAGTGATTTATGTTCTCTATTTAGAATTATAATTTAACTCCACCAACAGCTTATTCAATTAAGTCATCACAGATGATGAGTGTATGCAAGGAGAAAGGAAGGTAGACTCATTATTACAGAAACAAAAGGTTGCTCGTTTTTTTTCCAGAGCCCTCCCAAGCTTTAATAGAAAAAGCATTGCATTATTGAGTCAGAATCCAGTGAAATAAAAGCCAGGACACAAGTTCATTTGAAAAATATTGTAATGATTGGTTACTGGTACACATTCAAGCCCTATTCTTGGTCAGGAAAAACAGCTTCAGTGCATTACCAGTGAATTTACTATAGATTTACAGAATTGATAACTCAACAGTTTTAGAAAAACTAAAATAAGTCAATATATTTAGAATTTAGTTAAAAAAATGGTCAATCTTCCCAACAAGGCACAGGGGGATGTACAGTAGCCCTTGCATCCCTCTTAGAGAGCATCTGCATATCTGAATACATCTGCTGCTCTTCAATATCAAACTGTGGGAGCACAGTCGTCATGCAATTACAGCAGAGTGCAACATGGTGAAGTGGTGGAAGAACATAGCATATCAAAATCTCTCCAGAAAACAAAAAGACTGAATCTAAGATAAAAGTAATCTAGTACCATTAATCAAAGATATTAATAGGGAGATTTCAACCATATACAGTATTTATAATATCTGCAAAAATGATATTCAGCAATCACTTTCAAACAAACTATCCTATATCTTGAGTTAAATGTGCAATTAATAGCATTTGGGAGAGCAGGTTGACTTCTATACACACTTCTTTATAAAAAAACAAACACCTGAACTAGTTAGTTATTGCTATAGAAACGTGTTCAATCTAGCGTCTAAGGGTGGATGCTCCTGTGTTGGAGGACAGATGTTGAGACTGTCCAGTGGTATTAATGTATATATTAAATGCTGTACTGTTATTTTAAGAAATGAAAAGACATTACACAGTGCTAATTCCTCCCTAGTTTAAATGGGATCTGGATGACTGATCCATTTCCCCTGGTTCATCTCAAACCCCTCTCTAGTTCAGCAGACACTTTGAAAGGATCTCCAGAAGTCTTTGCAGAGCACTTGAACTTTAGCTTGCTTGAAAATGTCTCTGATTTCCTCATTTAAACCTGTGAACATCTTAACTCACTAACCTTGCCATCACTACCCTGACTGAAAGTACAGAATCACTACTTGTACTTTATTACATTATTCCTATAACCAGAGAAGCATTATCTGGCAAAAAAACAAGAACACAAGTTATTCAAAGTGACTATTGTTAAAGCTACATACAGTATGTTAAGCCTTTCCCTTTGTATCAGGCCTTCCTTTAACAACCAGTGTGAACTGAAGTCATTGTGGACAAAATATCACACATTGCTATCCAGGTGCTTAATGCTGATATGTTCTTGTCACTCGTCATCAACCCATTACGGTCTGGTTAATTGGATCAGTGCCATCCAAACTAGAGACTGGTTTGAATCAAAGCCCTTGTCTGTCCTTTTGCTTAAAATATTTACCCATGCAGGTACTGTTGTTATGAACAGTTTGTTCTTCTTATAATTAGAGCCTTACCAGAAGGCCTGTATAAAAGTTGAATAGAACCCCTTCAGAAAGAGAAGAGGAAATATCTACCACAGATTGAAGCTCTCACATCTCCACGTTGCCCTCTGAATATCACCTGCTTTATGATACTGAAAGTATAGGCCCTTTTCTCGGCTTCAAAAATAGCGTAAATCTACAAAGCCAAACCCTCAAATCACACTATTTGCTGCACAGAGTGAGACTTTCAATATAACCATAGTTGTATGGGCACTTGGAGCAAATAGCATTAAGCTTATGCAAAGGAAAAACGCCCCATTACATTCAGCCATGACAGATCCTCTTTGTTTTAACACATCTACAATATGTAGAAGCAGTGTTATTTTCTGTTCCTCTTTCTAAAGTAAAAACTACATCAGTTATTATATTGTACATTTCTTTTCCTGGAAGGTACAAAACAAATGGATTAGTTGGTTCGGTGAAAATGCATCATTAATGCTGCAGTAAAAAAACGGGCATTTTCTAATTCAAAGCATTTATATGTGGATAACATTTCTCATTTCCATAACAGTGGGGATGTCGTATTGACCAGTGAAAATGTGTCAAAAGGTAAAGGCTCTCAACTCAATATAAACATCTCCAAAAGCGCTCTTCATTCTGGTCGTACAGGACGCTCAACAGAAAAGAGCAGTCATCCAACTAATCTCGAGAAAGACCGCAAGAAGATCCAAAAAATAATTATATTAAAACAATTTGTATTACAATCTTTCGCAGTCAGGAGACCTCACAACAACAACAACAACAACTCCTTGGCCAATAAGGAGGATGTGCTTTAGATCATCTAATTTCCTCTGCTGTAATGGTGATTAAGGATTCAGTCCTATAGAGGGCGCTTCAGGCTAGAAAGGACCTCAGATTTCAATGCAGCATCGTGCTACTGCTAGCTTATAAATAATTAATATATCAGAAATCCAAAGTTTAATTTTTTCCATTTTCCTTCTTAGTATTAAAGAAAGAGGAAAAATAAAATAAGAAGGTTTATTGTTACACAAACCCCCTCCCCCTCTTCAGACAGTGTCGTTCAGAGTCTCCGTAGAGAGCCAGATCCTCGCCCCGTTCAGGAATTTGCTAATGGGGGTCCCATGGTTACCGCCGCGACACAGGTTACCCGTTGGAGAGAAGGGGAAGGAGGAGGTAAGGACGTCAGAAGGTGAAGGGGGGTCATGTGGGGAACTGGCCTTAAAATACATCCTCCTTTGGTCTGAGAGGGGCCCACTTGGGCTGGGGAGAGGCCCGTTGCCGGGACCACGTCCTTTATACTGCCTGAGCCGGTTCTGCAGAATCTCAATTTCGTCGACCAGTTGGGAGAGCTTGCGGTAAGCGGTGACGGGGCCTCCTTTGGGGATGCAGGCTTCAGGAACCCAGCGCAGGAAGTAGAGCTTCCAGAGAGCGAGGTGCGAGGGCACGAGCAGCGGGATGAGGAGGCCCTGCTGGTCCGTGGGGCGAGAGAACCAGTCTCTGAAGAAGCGCTCCGACGGGCTTTCGTCTTTAACGGGGGAGAAATCAGACCTCAGCTCCGACACCAGGGAGCCCCGCCGGGTCAACGTGTCTTCCCCGACCTTCGTCCCATTGCGCAGAGACGCAGGCATCCCTCGCAGCGTGTGGCTGTACGCCTTCTGTTGGAGGAAGGACACACTCGTTTAGTGGGAATCAACTAGAGCTATGTGACCATTTTTTCTTTATGTAACCATAAAATCTCAGTTGCAGTAATCAGAACTGCTGACTGGACGGATTGTTCATGTTAAACATTTACTCCATCAGGAATAGTGTGTATTTCAGCAAAATGCATATCATCAAATGGTCATATCTAACAGCCTGAAGCATAAGAGGGCAGAAGACAAAGCTGACCTATTTCGGAAATACCTACACATGATTATTGATCTTTTGACCTTCAAAAAAAGAAAGCTTTGGAGTTGTGGGCAACCTACATTATTTAGAAACTATAGAGGTATCTACAATGTATTTACACTCTAGATACCCAACCTGCAGAATAAAAATAAAACTTAAACATTAAAAATTAGGATAAAAATGTTCCTACTTCAAATAGTAAAAAAAGTAAATACAATTGTGATTTAAAGTTTTTACCGAATAACAGAAGTTTAAAACTTGTATGCAGACTTTAAAAAGTCCTTGCCGTTAAACCACCTTGCAACTTGTTTTCAACATGGCTGCAAACAACTAAACTGAGGTTGAAAGTCCACACTGTAATTCAAGTGTTGCTTATCGAAGGTAGTAAAAGACGGCATCTAAAACCATGTGCTGCTACTGCTGCTATAAAACCGTAAACTCAGTGTGTTGTGTACCTTTGTGCGTCTGAAGGTCTTCACTTCTCCATTCTGAACGCAGGCCGCTCCTTTGCCGACGTACATGGGGTTGTTGAAGAGGGTTTGGTCTTTGGGGGAGAACTGCTGCGACCAGTCCCAAACCGGAGGGAAGTACACAACCTGGTCTTCTCCGTGAGGGATGGCTTTATTCTTGGCAAAGTCCTGTCCAGCAAACACAAGGTTATTTATAATCTGGAAGTGTCAACAGTATTTTTCTGACCACAAGCTAAATGTGTTCTTATCTGTTAGAATACGTTGCACTCTTTCCAGTAAATGATCTGACACATGCAGAAGGACATTTCAGTCTTTGACATGAGAAAGTAAACCACAAAAACATGTTGCTTTGTTACACACTGTCACCTGGAATTATGACAAGTGCTTTCATTGGTCTTGGACCACTGAGTTTGGACATTCAGACATCTAATATAACCCCTTTAAACAAGCACAAATCAGAGGTTTGTGCATTGGTTATGTACACATCTTTTTATTAAGCAACAATAATTTAAAAAAAAATCATGTTCTCATTTCAACATCATTTAGGATCATGGCGGAATCCGTTGCATTTAGTGCAAAACATCGACATAACTACACTGTAGCTATGTACGAATGACAATAAAAGCCTTGAATCTTGTGTCTCTTACCATCAAGTGCTTAGCTTGCTGTTTGGAAGAGTTGAAGAGGAAAGTACTGAAGAGTGGGATCCACATGCTGTCACTCAGGACAGTCAGATAGGACTCTGTGAACTCGAACGCTGCCGGGTACTGGCTCATCATCTGCGACACGCAGTCCAGGAACAGCAAGAACAGCGGGGACTGGAGAGAGAGAGAGAGAGAGAGAGAGAGAGAGAGAGTGGGAGAAAAACATGTAGGAAGCGTTAGTGTCTTGGCATTTATATTAGATCGGAGTTGGTTTTAAACTGTCTGACAAATACCTCGTCTTTGTCATTCTTCTTTAAGTGGTTGCATCTGTCTAAGAAGCGATGGCCAGCCATCACCCACTCCTTCTGCACCAAACTCTGAAAGCCAACGAGGCTGCGATAGTGAGGGTCCAACATGAGCTGCACCAGGGAGGACACCACACAGTTCAGGTCTCTGTCCTCCTCCTCTGTACAGGGAGAACAAATACAGATTCAAAGAGTTTTACACCTGCTGTTGGATGAAATTGAAATGTTCAAAGTCACGTTGCTACAATATCACAATCAATGGATCAGGAAAATCTAAAGTGAAGTTCACCATCATGCAATAAAGTAAAGAAAATATGCGGTTGCTAAGTTTACCTTGAAGAATGACTGAAGCATTCTTTCCATCCAGCTGGTACACTATCTCTGCTGAGTGCTTCAGGAAAGCCCTGCAGTCACAAACAGGAGATAAATGTCCATTCATTTTCACACACAATGTATTTCCAATGATACAGCATAATTACATTAGTTGGATAACTTAAACAGTAAAAAAAGGATGTGTTCGTTAACCTTAACTTAGACTGTCAATACAAATTGTTTGTGAAGGGCTGTTATGTTCCAGATGGAATTATAAAGTTAAAACGAACATCACACCAGCATAATATTTCAATTTTTAATAAAGTTTATAAAGACTCAGGTTGTTTACATACCTCACATACTCCAGCCATCTTGAGTTTTCAATAGATGAGAACCACCTCTCGTCTGACTCCTCAAAATGATCTGCACACAATCAAAACACTTAAAAACATCTACAAAACTATACACAAGTATGAGAAGAAATGTTCCCATTTGAAAAAAAGGTACATTTTGATGTATTTCACACGTATACACAGGTATATGGAGATGCAGATTGACTGTGATTCGGCTCACCTATGACGCAGATCTGCCTGACTTTGACAAAACCACTCTGGATGTCCTGGATGTTGGGCAGACACTTGTCCAGATCTGACCTGAGGACTTCACTGCGCTGTGGGTGGCTTTTTGTGATGGCAGTGAAGACCCTACCACAAAACACGAGAGGTCTTAAAACAGCAATGGCAACATCTCTGCAATACATCATCATCATTGATATATTTATATAGAACTTTAGCATATTCAACGTCATTACCAAATACCTGTACCAAATAATACCGGTTAAGATTTTTATCAAAATGAGATGAAACTTAAATGTTTTCCACTAGTGCAGTTCAACATGACTGTTTTTGGATTCCAGATTCCACACTTAATAGACATTTTGAAATCTGAATAAAGTAAAGGAGTTGGTGTACTTCTGATCGATCCTCCTCTGCTGCAATGGATCACTTATGACGGCCATGCGGACCAGAGCACTTCCATTTGGATGATTCCAGCACCAGAGCTACAAGGACAGAAATTAATCAGCAAATAAAAGGGATGCTAAAGTTTATTCAACTGGTGTACAACAGATAGTTATTAGTCTATTAGTGTTCCTATATGTGCTGTTACAATTACATTATAAGCCTAATAATAAATAGAGATAAATGAAGTTGTACTAAGCAAAGCTCGGCAACCTACGGAGCCCCCTAGGGGACATGGAGAAGAAAAAATAATGTGTTTGAAAAAAAAAAAATGTTTGCGAGATCTCGCAATAGAGGCGAAGTCCCTCCCTTTCCGGGGGACCTCCATGGGACCCTATTTCGCAAAATTATGTATTGAAGTCAATGGCGAGAGTATGTTATCTTTCGATCCCGTTTAATGGTGCCACGAATTACACATATGATGTTTGTCAATTTAAAAGATAATTTTGCAAGTAAAAAAAAAAATGTTTTGCCGTAAAACTTTGAAGTAAGACTTTTTTTTTTGAAACCGCTCAATGAACTGCATCTCTGGTCTCGCACAACAACACACATCACCAAGATGGCCGTCACTACTGTCTTGCCAAACAAGGGATTGCCTACCCTCACTATCACCACAATGAAACACGTCCAGAAGAATGTCATGCAAAGCTGCCTGCCTGCCTGCCTGCCTGCCTGCCTGCCTGCCTGCGATTCTCCCTGAACTGCCTGATCTTTTTAATGTTCAATGTTAACCATTTGTGCAGATAGCATGAAGTAGAAAAGATCTCTGATGCTAATGTGGCGTTAGCGTTAGCATAGATGAGAGTAACACATGAGTCACTTCCGGGCAAAAATTACAGCTCCGCCGACTTTTGGGGGAAAACAAAGCTGTCATTTGAATGGCGGTCAATTCAAATTCTGAAGTTTTTGCCAATCCGATCAGAAATTTAAGAAAACTGTGGATTTTTGGATCTTCAAAGAGCCCGATTACAATGGCCAGACAGGCAAACAATGTGCAGCTGGAGGAGAGAGGAGTGCTTAGGGGCCGTCTACAAACTGCTACGCCGAAAATATATACTTGTAGAAAAATTCAATAACTTCATTTTTTTAAGATGAGGTGCTACCAAAATCTCTTAACACATCAATGGTTATGTTGTTCTTACAGTATAACACCTATTTTGAATATGTCCCCTCGCTCTGAGTGTTCTCTTGAGGTGTCTTTCACTTATGTGAAACTCGTGCCTATTGCCAAGCACTGATGTTATATCTTTATATTTAAGGCCAAGCTCAAAGTAAAAATCGATGAACCTGTGTTGCCGAACTGACCCGGAAGTACATTGAGCTAAATCAAGCCCCCAGGAAGTGCGCCGGACTCTTTGCCAAAAATTAATTGTGTCCAAACGGCGGTACTACAATTTCCGTATCAGTCCGTGACGTCACTAGGCCCAGAAACACTTTTTCCCATTGACTAACATGGGGAAAGAGACGTCTTTAAATCAGTGGATACTTTTTTTTTTAAACTAAATAAACTACCCAGTATGAACAATTTTATAGCCCTTATTAGAATCATTAAGTCCTTAAAGTTGTAAAATGCACTAAAAGCCAAATCTAGATTTATTGTATCTCTCCATTCATTCTAGTGAGCCGAGAGTGGGAGCTTAGGAGGCGGGGCTTAAGGGGCGCATGCTCTATGACTGCACATACGGGTTCTTCTGCCGTGGCAGCCAGGCTTGATGGACAATCTGTGACGTTTCGCTCTCTCAAAAGTTGGGCCATTTTGCCTTCATTTTGCGCCAATGAGCAGCTTTCATAGGAAAGAACGAGACCCCGCCTCCCACGCTGTATCCAGTTCTTATTATACATCCATGAGCTAAATGAAAAGTGTTGCGGCACAGTGTTAATGCAGATATCAGAAAACTCACAGGGATGCGCTGGTCAGTGAAGAATACGGAATACTTCTTTAGATCCTCGTCTGCCAGAGAGACCGGGACCACAATGTACTCTGGGAGACTAACAGGAAGAGTGAGAGAAAGAGGTTTGTTATACAGGAATCAAAGACCAAGGCACCATTAAATAAAACAATTTCAATTATATTGTTAGAAAGACATACAAATAAGTCAAAGTGTTTCGCCTCTTGCCATACCATCATATTTAAGGTAGTAAAAGCCATGATTGTATTGTTACTAACCATTTAACACTGGGTTTGCTGGGCCTGTAACAAATATCTGAACTGCTGAGAAGCTTTTATAGTGAGTTTCTTTTATTCAGTTTCCCCTCATATACTTAAACCGAGTAGAGTGTGAGTATTGTTTTTAGCCCCATGTTATGTGTACTGCTTTTTGCAAACTACCATTATGCAATTTGTAGTCCATTTAACACAGTACAATCCTTACTTCAAACCCACCATGATGTCACCACTGAACTCCGATGAATAGCATGTATTGTTAAAAGCAGACCTGCATGTTACACCGAGACATTCAGTTTTTTTTCTTGAGTCTCGTATGAAGCAAGGAAAAAAGGCCTACAGTGTAAATATACTGTCTTGCCAAAACATACTAGGTATGAGTAGAGGGGACATTTAGTGCATTCAACAGCTAAGGCCAAGTGAGGGAACTACAGACATGCTCTGCCTATACTGCTGGTGAATAGCAAGCATCAAACAACACAAGCTGAAAACCTTTGTGAGATGGCAAAGCCCTCGTTGATGGAGCACACTCTCCACTCTGATGCTCCTGTTCTCTTGATCTCCCGATCCAGGTCCGAGGGGCGGTCAAATATGGGGGTCCGTAATCCTTCACGTGGGGTGGAACCATTGACTCGCTCCCCTGGAAATACACATACATGAATATACAAAGATAACAGTAAAAAAAGAACTTGCTATGTCTTAAAGGTCACCTATTGTGCAAAATCCACTTTTTCATGTCTTTTATACATAAAGATATCCCCCCCTCTGTGTAAAGAGATTCTGAAAGCTTCAGGAAAAAAGATTCGCTCACTTTTTGTCCTGATCCATTTATATGACTGAAAATGAGCGAATCAGATTTTGGCCACTTTATGATATCATAACGTTTTTTTGGCTTGTGTCACCATTAGCCAATCACCAACCAAGGTAACCCACCCCCCCCACCACCACCTTATCACCTGAATCTCCTCCTAGAGCACCATTGGGTTCTTTTTAACCAAATATCTCTCAGAGGGGCGTGGGGAGTGGCTCCTTATTTTCATCTAAAGTAACAGACAGAGAATCAGCTCTTTTGAAACAGGGCTGAAACAGAGGGGATTATGGGATGCTACTATGCATGATCTGTTTGGTATTTGGAGCCAAACACTTGAGAGACATGTTTTGTATATATCTGAGACCTGGAATATATTGATGAAAAACAGTGTAATAGGGGACCTTTAAAGAAACAATAAAATAAATTTGACATGCTACTCTATATGCCTACCTTTAGATTCATGATAGCGCCGCCCTTGGTACTCAAAGCCAAACAGCAGTTGAAGATCAGCTGGGTGGGAATAGTGGGCAATAGCAAGGCAAACCTGGAATAAAAGGGAGAAAAATAAGTATTGGACATGCACAATACAAAACAATATGATTAAACATGAATGGAGGAATAAATTAAACATTACGTTTCAGCTTCCAATCTCAGAAACACTCAGAGGTCTAAAAGTGAGGAATATCTTTTAGTCATACAAAAAGAAGAACAAGTGAAACCTGGGAAAGAAAATGTTTAACACTCAGCCTACGGCCCTGGGTTAACAGGAAGCTCACTGTGGCTCCACTGGAGTCACACAAAGCCTGCCATTCAGGAGAGGACACAAAAAAGGTAGGTGTGTGTGTGTGTGTGTGTGTGTGTGTGTGTGTGTGTGTGTGTGTGTGTGTGTGTGTGTGTGTGTGTGTGTGTGTGTGTGTGTGTAGTCAAGGCTGCTCTCAACTCTGTAATTTCCTATGGCAAAATAAGCTATTATAGGTTGGGTATGTCACCAAGAAAAAGAAAAAAAGAACTGAGCCTGGTTTTAGGTTCACACTGTAATTATATACATGGTGTCCATAAATACACCCACAAGTAGTGAGGGGGGGCAGACTCATTTTCTATTTTCAGTGCTCTATTCATAATCATCCCTGCAGATTAGGTTGTAAGCAGCAGAGTATGGGCTCAGAACAGTCTCATAATACACACATGCACACAGAAGGATTCACACTTGTATTTCATGATCCGCAAAAGGATTCACACTTGTATTTCATGATCCGCAAAAGGATTCACACTTGTATTTCCGGATCCACACTTGTGTTTTTCAATGCACACACAAATGTGTTCCGTTTCATATACATTTAAATAAAATCCAAATACAGAAAAAAGTTTTACATATGTATTTTTGGTCCTCACATATTTGTTTTCCGTTTAAACCCTCTGAACCTGCAAACACAAACCGCTTTCTGTGCACGGATCGCTGTGCATTCGTCTGTGGGTTTTTTGAGAATCCCCTGACGGTCAGCCGATTTGTACTTGTAATGTTTTCTATCTATAGCCAATCAGATGTCTCCTCAATTCTAAGCTAATCACATGAGCGCGCACCCACGAGGGTATGATTTCTTGCGTTCATGACACTTCATATACGCATTTTGCGCTGTCCGGTCAGCTCGCTAAACAGAGGGCGGAGCTTCAGGTGATCATGCAGAGCTGCGTGTCTCCGTCAGACTCAGCAGCTGATCTGATCTCTCTCTCGCGTCCGGTTATACTTCACTCGCGTTTATGTCCATATCGATCAGATCCAGCTCTCCTGATCGGCCTTTATAGAGAGCACCGATCAAACTATTTAGAGTGAATATCGGCCGATAATGATTCCCTGTTGAAAGTTCACTGTCTAGCACTGGCTTCGTAGTGCACTGATCGGTTAGGCTAAGCTAACCCGTTAGCTGCTCCCTCCACACTCACAACAACTTCATACAGACATATAAAGCAGCTGTATTCGTCATACAGGAAACACACATTTAGAACGGTTTTGCCTGCCGTTTTTGTGTCCAAGCATTCATCAATGGTTTGGAAAGTGGCGCTGTAGCTTAATAATATTAAGGCTTGTATTTGCGTGCATTTCCTGTTCGGAAAGTGGCAATTGTACTGAGAGTGGAGGTGTCCTGAGATTAGCGCCTGCAGGCAGGCTCCATGGACCTGTCAGCTCCGGACTGCGCAAAATGCGTACATGAAGTGCTACGTCATGAACGCAAGAAATCTACCCTCGTGGGGGCGCGCTCATGTGATTGGCTTAGAATTGAGGAGACATCTGATTGGCTATAGATAGAAAACATTACAAGTACGAATCGGCTGACCATCAGGGGAATCTCAAAAAACCCACACACGAATGCACAGCGATCCGTGCACAGAAAGCGGTTTGTGTTTGCAGGTTCAGAGGTTTTAAACGGAAAACAAATATGTGTGGATCAAAAATACATATGTAAAACTTTTTTCTGTATTTGGATTTTATTTACATGTATATGAAACGGAACACATTGTGTGTGCATTGAAAAACACAAGTGTGGATCCGGAAATGGGAATCCTTCTGTGTGCATGTATGTATTATTATGAGACTGTTCTGAGCCCATAGCAGAGTCAAACAAATAAAGAGCCTGCTGTATTTTTTAAATGAATTCAAAAGGGACTCGTAACACCGCTGGTCATAAAACTGTTTGATGCATACTGTTAGCCAAATGTGCTGCAGGTATTTGCTGTGGAGCTCCAAGTCCTCTAATACCTACACAACAATTGCTCCCAGATGACAGGGGAGGAGATCAGCCATGCAACTATGTACATTCACACTCAGGCCCTTTTCACTGGCACACTGTCGAGAGATATTCAGCTGCCTGACTCTCAGGGGCTGTGTAGTGAGGCTGGGGGAAGCCAAGAGCTCCTGGAGACATTTGTGTACATAATTAACAAATACACATGTATTTACAGAACACTTACAATTGCAGATAAACCAAATAAAGAATGTTTGTTTTCTTACTTTTGGCTATGTCTGGAGTTTGTTGGTGATACCTTGGTGAGAGATCACATGTTCCTAGGGTCTGGAAGGTTGTTGAAACCTTCTTAGTTTATATGTATTTGCAACAATTAATTTTTCTTGGCTGATTCTTGTTTCTGAACTTGAATACAAACTTTTTTAAATTTTCACAGAAAAATGTAATATTAGCTGTATGTCTTTATAAAACATGACTAAACGACTTACATTTTCTCTGGTCTAAGAGGTCAGTAAAGCCTGCATTGCTGCTGGTTACCACAACAGCTCAACTCACAAAACAACTGGCTGATGAAACTAAGGAAATGCATGTTTTCTTGGCCTTTAAGGCACTTTCACCAATTTCTGTGATGGTACATTATTTTAGCTGGATTAAAAAAGGTAAAGCCTCGACATGATTGGTCGCTGTATCTGCATTACAAGGACTTCCTTTCATTTATAATGTGTGCAACTATCTAACTACCGCACTATCCATCCCCTAAACATCCAAACATATCAATATATCCTGGCATTTATATAAAACAGATCTCTAAACTGGTGTGAAGATTGAATCATCTGTCCATCTACTCTCTGTGCAGGAGATGAGTCAGAGTCACGCTGCCAGTCGTTCCAACAATCAGGATCATTCTCAGTTTCCTTGGCTTGAATAAGCATTGTTCTCAATGTCTCTTACTCATTGCGGGGCTAATGGCCACACTGAAATGCATTTAGAGAAGTGAATTGTTTCTATATAGATGGAGGGAGTGAGAAAGTGGCACATCAAAGTTTTAAAGATATAAATATCTTTGTCACTGAGGAAGTGGTCGTGAGTGTGTGTTTGTATTGAGCTCAGAGTCAGGAAAGGAAAAGTTTGGTCAGCAACAGTGAATGGATAAGGGACACCGAGAAAAGGAGAACGGATGATTAATACTGAGCAATTAGTCACTTGGAGGTAGGGCATTAGGATGTTAAAGACAATATGTGTAATCTGAATGCATTCTTTAAAATTGTGGCACGTATAAATCCAGTGGGCCCATGACTCACCTTTTTGGCCCCCTCAGGCCCAGCCTCGCCAAAGCAGAACCTTATGATGCGCAGGTCTTTGCAGTAGAGGATGAGCTCCGTCGGGTTAAACTTCAGCTTCTGGTTTGACCCCAACACTTTCTTCTTCCCTTTTGTATCATTAACTGACAGGAACAAACAAACACAACAGATGAATGCAATTTCCAATGATTAGAGATGCAAAATAAGAGCTTGGCAACAAATTCTAGAAAAAAACATTAGAAGCAGCTTGGATGAGCTTGACCAAATATTTAATGTTCATCCTATAATCATCAAATTACAGGAAAAGTGATGCACTATTACTACTATAACAGTTAGCAATGAACTTCAACTAAAGATATGCCATTGTGGATTACACTTGACATTCATTCATTTCAATATGAAGCTACATAATATTTGGGACTTTGGCAGGGATACCATACCACCTGACCCTGACAATAAGATATTGTGTGAAAGCATCAGCAAAACATATTCATGTTTGATTATATTTGTATCTTATTCTTTATGCTCCCATACTTGTGCAAATTCCACAATGATAATAGTGTCTTCAGTAGCAGTTTAAAAACAAGCCTCGTGCCTCACCACTGTAACACAACAAAGCGCGCTCTGGGCAGTTGCCCTTGCAGTGTCAGCAATCGATGCAATGTGATACATAAACACGGCTAATCCCCGCCCTGCTGCGCTGCCACTAAACACTGCCTGAGCTGTGACATCACTTGTTATCAGATCACTGAGCAGGAAAGAGCAACAAACGACATCAGTCCACCAAGCTGTCAAACATTGATAAGGGAGCAATCTGACTTTATTCTGATTGTAGATCACTCTTGTAGAATGACTTGTTTAAGATGCTAAGTGTTCCTTTTAAAGCAGTCGGCTGAGTACAAGTTTTAATCTGCTTAATACAGTTTCGAATGCTAAGACTAGCTTTCTTTTCTGTCGTGTTTATCATTTGGACACCAATAGTTTGGGGTATATTGTCAAGTGATTAAACAAAATTATAATAGATTAATAACAAATAACAAACCTGCAAAAAAAGACAATGTTGGCCAGAAATGTGATGTGACACCAGACGTACCTGTTACTACTTGCTCCAGACAGGTGAGGGGTATGTCGTGATCTCCAAGCAGGAGGTGGGACAGCTGGGACTTCTGTGGCAAACAACGGGAAAAAGTGACAGGTAGAAGTTATATTCATGACACCCATGACACGCTGAAACATTATCTGAAATACTGGTGGGTAGATTGAGTAGATCCCCTTAAGACTGAGACATGTTTTCATGTAAACAATCTTCCGCATAGCTGGGTATGACGTCTGTCTCACTTCTCGTGCGATATCACTGACAATGCAGGGCAGGAAAGTACACAAGTCTTCCTTCCTCTTTGCCAGCTGCACAAGCAAGCCAACATGGCTATAGAAATACACATGTTAAAGCTATTCTGCAGTAGGCTGGGGCAGTAATACATTCAACAAATGTAAAGCTAAAACTGTAGCCAATGGAAGCCAAGTCTTCGACTAAGACTAAATATTTAAAAAAGGACACAAATACCTGTTTGGAAGAGGCATCTTGAGGGATGAAGGAGACCTTGAAGTTGGTGCAGATCAACTTCCCCCAAAGGTCGTCCTGGCTGCTCTCAGCGCTGATGCATTTCCTCACAAAGTTCACTTCATTAACTACAATCTCCCCTGGTGACAAGCACATGAGATAAAAAGTCAGTGTAAAATCTGAAGTGTTCAACTACAGAGTTCAAGGGAGAGTAGAGTACATTAAGTGAGTTAACCCCATAAATGACATGTAGATAAATAAGACTTGCTGAACATAAATTCAACCTTACCAGGCTAAAATGTTGTATGTGCGATCATTTATTAAAATTGCTCATTTATTACCGTTTTAGTTATTTATTATCCTGCTTGTGATTCGTAAAATATAACCCAACCCCACTGGTATCGTCCATCTTCATACCCTCATCTTTTCTGTTTTCTATTTGTACATTTAACCAAGTAGTAGAGCATCAATACATACAACAATTATATTACATATTTATTCTATTTAAAAACAAGTTCATTCTTGTTATCCATCCATTTGAGACGGTGAAATTGACAATAAACGCACTTGTAAACTGGTCATGTAAGGATATGTTGCAAAACAACGTTGATGTGATGATACGTTGGACAGCAACATGCAAGTCATAGAATTGACTTACGCTTTAGGCATATCTTTTCAAATAAATAGTCTCATATCTTAACATGACCACAAAACAGTTAATGCTGCAGTAAAAAGTTGCCCCAGGGATGTTCAAAGCATGAGAGCAGAGGCAGCAGGGTGGAGTCCTGCAGTCACATCAAAGGACTGTCTCAAAGTAACACACACACAGTAAGTTCAAAACATATCAGCTGATCATGAAAACTGTTCCTGTGTCTGGCTCCAAAATCAAGATGCAAAAGGAGAGATACCCCTTCAATGGTAAAAGCTACATAGAAATGAATAGAAATACTTTTTTAACAACCATTTACCAGGTGCTTTATAAATGTTATTCATGTCGACCGCAACGGAAACAAAATACAAGTATGGCAGGTTTGCAAATGAGGATTTTTTCTAAGGAGCGGCCATGAGGAAACGTTTATAATATGTAAAACTGACATACAGCTTATGTTGTCTTACTTTTATAGATGACATCACTGTATATTCACTCAAAGTAACACTCTGCTAAGGGTGTGTTGAGCCTCTCCCATGAAGCTCCCAAATCAACAGCTGGGACCAGAATAAAACACTGAAATGGAGAATTTCCTGGCACTCCTGTTAATTCACTAGGCTCACTTAGGACCTTGATGTCATAGGGGAAAAATGTGCATTGCTTAACTCCTTTTTCTAAATCCACTTTTATGATAAGAGCTTTAAAGTGTTCTGTAAAACGGCAACGTCTTACAACAGAGAGGTGGGAAACGCCACACATAAACGGTGCTGCAAAGGGCACTAAACTGACGCCTGTGCAAATATAACTGGCAGGATGTTTCTAAATCCTCATGGGAGGGTGTATCGTGAGAATTTGTAACCCTTTGGTAAAGCCGACTCCACTTACGAGAATGACAAAATAAACTTACCTTGAAGTAACTTTGGCTCCAGCTTTTTAATAGGTGGTTCAAAAGTTTTCTTCACATCAGTCTGGGTCAAAAAGTAAAAATGACATGCAAGTTAGATACAAAATATTCTCTAGCAACATGCCTAGGATTTAAGTTGACAATGGATGCACGTTGAACAACCTGACAGCTGTTATGATTGGTTTTGTTGAATTAACGTTGCATAAACAGTTGCACCATGCTGTTGCAATCTGTTAACTAAACTAGAAGGAACCAAAGATACACAGCAGTCAACTCATGCTATTAATACTGTATCCCCAAATACTGCTCAGACCTGCAGATACACACACACTCATGTGTTTTTCATTGGTGGCTCGACTCAAGCACACTGATTAACAGTAAATGATGACTTTGAGTTTAAAGTGCTGACTTTCAGCTTTGAAAGTGTTAAGGGTGGAAGAATATAGGACGATAGTAGTTTTTACATTTTTAGTATTATGTATAGAAAAGGTTACAGTTTATACACAGTACATTAGTTGTGTTTGATCACACACAAAATGATTGTTTTATTATTTACAATGTAATGGGCTGTACACACTACACAGCCAAAACAAAGTCAGAAACTAGGCCTACGCAGTACATGAAAAAGCTACAATGAAATGGTCAAAGTATATTTTGTTTAATAGGAAAGTGTTGGAATTTAACAAAAACAAAACATCCGGTAAGATAGTGTAAAGGCCACTAATTTAAACTGAATCTTGATTTAGTGAATAAGTATTATTTCTCATAAACGTACAATCACTATAATGTATCTTGTGCAGTAAATCCTAGATTTACTTGGACACAAATAAACGTAATCTGTATATATTTTTATTTAGTTTGACATGTTTAATTGATTGACAACACAAGAGCATAACAAAAGGATTATTTGATACTAGAATACATATATTGACACATTTATTCTTTAAAAATGGTTTATGTTTTTCAAAACCTTAATTCAAAGCACTTCCCAACTGTTGACCATGCTAGGCCAAACACTGGTTATGCTTGGGAGTTTGGACCAGTATCTGTGAGCAAAGCTTTGACTTTCTGTGTGGAAAAGCGCATAAACATGTAGGCAATACAAGGCCAGTGACAGCCCATTTCTCACACACTGGTGCCACATTCTGTTTGGAACCTATTCTCCATACCGGTATCAGATTCCCCCATAAAGTTTCAATTCTCCAAATTAAAAAGAAGTAGGTGCAAACTTTTGCTTGTTTTGCAATGTCTTAAACTAACAATTAAAACTTGTTTTTAGTGTTTGTTGATTCTAAACAACCAGTGGTGTAAACTAACTAAGTACATTTACTCAAGTACTGTAATTTTTGAGATACTTGTACTTTACTTGAGTAT
Organism: Notothenia coriiceps; assembly: GCF_000735185.1. Lineage (NCBI taxonomy): Eukaryota > Metazoa > Chordata > Actinopteri > Perciformes > Nototheniidae > Notothenia > Notothenia coriiceps. The sequence continues at coordinate 320,760 of NW_011364196.1, read as the reverse complement.
TTACATGTGTTGCTACTTAGTGCTTCTACCCCACTACAATTCAGAGTTTAATTGTCTACTTTTACTCCACTACATTTAATAAATACCTTTAGTTACTTTTCACATTATATTCAACACTTAAAATAGGACTTTAGTTACACCTGGAGTAACATTCATAAGCTACCCTTCAGCATACAGAGTAATTGAAACTATCGGCACTTTTATCAGCTTTGTTAAAACACATTACTGCATCAATACTTATAATCAAAACATATCATTTATATTATTCTGAAATAGCCCGATTTGCATAATGAGTATTTATTTTGATGCTGATACTTTTGTACTTTTTTAACCCTAACATTTACAATGCAGGAACTATACTTGTAACAAAGTATTCCTAAACTCTTGCAGTTCTACTTTTACTTTGGTACCAGTTTTGAGCACTTCTCCTTCCCTTGTAAACAACACAGCAGCAAGTGAGGCTGCATACAGATTGTTATCTCTTCTTCTAATCACAACCACACGTTACATATATACTTTCCTTCCGCAGCCACACCGCAGTCACGAAAACCTAAGCCTAAATGAATTCAAACTTTAATTTGACACTGTCTCGGTACGATGCACAAAAGTTTACTTTGCTGTTATCACTCTGAAGCAAAAAAGACATACCTGAACGGGAGGAAGATAACTCTTGAAGGTTGGTTTCATGGGTTTGACAGAAAACATTGTTTATGTCCGCCCTCAGCAGTTGGCTGTTTCCAGTGGAAAAAAACAACAACCCAAAAGGAGCCTTCAATAAAGTTTAGTCAGCTGAGTAAATCCGACACCTCCCTGTGTAAAATATTCATCGAGACGAGCCAGGCGCACGACGGCACTCCTCCATGTCGATAAACTGTCAGGGAGCAGATTATGTAGCTGGGAAAAGTTGACAGGAGTTAACGTTGAGACGTCGGTGTTAGCTTCGCTAGCTAGCTAGCATAAAGTACTTTATGAAGTTTATAAATGTTGTTCCCACGCAGATATAAAAGAACGGAAAAATAATGCATATGCGTCGGTCGAATGTCTACATTTTCTTTCCACCTGTTACTGCACTAGCTACCCTCAGGGACTTCCTGAATGTCTAACTGATACAGACAAACGCAGAACCTGATGCTGTAAGGACTTAACGGCCATGTTTATAAAGAGGACCTGCCCTACTTCCGGGCTCCGCTGCTCAGCTCTACTTTTCGTACCGATACTTTCAAACTTGAGGTACTCTGCACACCTTCTTAGCTAAATTAATATACACTACTGTACATTATATACAATATTTATAACTTCTTCATATGAGATATAAAAAAAGATTGATTTGTGTTAGTTTACCTTGATCAAGTACACCACACATGGACTACAACTCCCACGAGACATTGTCAGAGTTAGCGGCTTAAGTGCGTAATTCGGTCATCTTTTTCTTTACAGTTATTTTATGTACACAACTATGTAAACTTTTAATAACAGGATCATTACATTTATAATTTGTATAGTCAGACACAAACCACTGGAAATAATATACATATTGAAACCCAACCCAACCCATATTTTAGAACAGAGTGATATACAAAAATAAACAAGATTTAAAAAAAGTTGTTATATTATGCTTATGTTCAAGTAAAAAATATATATCAGCCCATCATTGAAAACAGGATTTTTTAGGTTCTTATTTGAAGAGAAATACATTGGTAGATGATATGCACTAGGTGGCAATATTGTTTCATTAAGGACAGACAATTGCTAATAAACAGACTCAAATGAACTATTCATTGTTGCCTCACACACTTCAGTGTCCTTAACCTAATCTCAATTGTTCTATTTCAAATCTATTGCGAGTGCATTTAAACTCAACTTGAAATGCATTTATAACTACTCAAAAGCAAAGCAAAATATTTTAAGAGTTTACATTTTTCATGAATTAATTCTGAAAAATTATGGTATAGAGAGAAAAGAGTATAGTTAATATTTGTCCTTATTTTCTAAAAATAGAGAGGCCAAGCTGTTATCACAGATCTATGTCATCAATCTTCTGAGATAATTGTGAAAATGAATAAATGTGGCAGGATGAATGAATACAATTAACGAAACTGATAATGTCCAATATTGAATACCTTCAAGACATTATTAAAACATAAAAAATAAAAACTGGCCAAGATTTTCAAATAATTTTATATTTTCTGTCAGGCCGAAAACTTCCACTTGGTGGTGACAAACCACTGCACATTTGGCATCACCAACACTCTATGAAGCATTCCTTGTTTATCTATTAATCATAATACATTATAACAGCTCTGTTTGTTTCCTCGTCTAACTAACATGTCTTACCGTCTGTCAATACAAGTTCAGGAGACAAGAGCTTCATGTTGTAGTGAGTATTCACATTGGTTCCCACCGGGCTATATTATATTGTCTTAATATTTATCTTAGATGTAAAAGTAAAGGTGTATTTAGAATAAGACTTAGATATGACACACACACACACACACACACACACACACACACACACACACACACACACACACACACACACACACACACACACACACACACACACACACACACAGTGTGCCTACTGCACAGAGGTAGCCTGTTAGACAGGTTACACCCAGAGAGTCGCCCCACCGCCCAACATCATTGCAAGGCGAGCCTCAGTCTGGAGACTGGTTGTGAGAAGTGGACATTAGTGCCACCCAAGCACTTCAAAAGAGAAAGGCCTGTGAGTTACATTGGCCTGAGGGGGAAGTTGAACTCAATTATTCTACTGTACACATTTTTTTCAATAAATAGATAATTCTTCATTTAAAGTCATGAAGCACTGTAAACGACTTCCACAAGGTATACCAGTGATGTCCCTGGGATCCTGAGTGAAGATACGAAGATTATTCCACATGCTGCATGTAAAAAGGAAAATGTACTCGTATTCGTATATTGTTCTTTCAGACCTTGTATTAATAATGTGTATTGCATGGAATTTGAAACATAGCTTTGAGATATAATTGGCAACATTTAAGTTTCCTTTTGAAGTTATATATTGTGAATTTTACTCCAGATGTAACTCAAGTCTTAATTAAGTTGTATTAATCCAAATGTGCAAAGTAACTAAAGATATTAAATAGCCTAAAGTACACTATTTACCTCTGAATTGAAGTGGGGTAGAAGTAGTAACAAATGAAAATAAAATTTCAGTCTGTTGTTTGGAAGACCCAAAGCTGCGCATGCCCAGTCGTTCCTCTCCCAGCGCCTAATGAATATTTAAGCGTGTTCCGCGTGCAGCGCCCTTTGATTGGACCTCCTGGCTGCGTTTCCTGTGTTATGTTTTAGAGCTGAGTTTTGAGGGCACTGCTCTCCGTAAATTACCATCCAGATCTGAGTGTGATACTGCTGCTGCTGTCAGTGTAGGGCTCAGGTCTGTCCGTACAATGGACTGAGGACACCGCTGAGGATCCATGCATCCATGCTTTCTGGACTTTATCGGGAAAAATATCCTCTGTAAAATTGGATTTCGTCCACTGGCGTTAGCTTTTAACAACTACAGAGTTTTTGTTTGAACAGTGTGGACTTGACTGAGGTTCGCACAAACACTGGATCGCAGGGTATACGACGGAGAAGACTGTTGGGTTAAAGCCAAAGGATGGTGAGTGATATTTACACTGCCTCAGATATGATGATACTATTTACTTAGTACAGCCAATATAATCCACATGCTTAATAAAAGTTGGATCCTCTAGAGCTGTAAAAAAAACATATACTCGATATATTTATCTAATAAATCCCCCAAAACAAACAACATGTGATTTTAAATGTGTTATGGTTATCTCTTCATACTTTTTCTATTAACCACATTTACAAATACTCAACTCCAGTTTCTGTTACTTAACCTGACAGATTGCCTATTGATGTGAGAAAAAGCTAACAATATGACATTTGTTGATATTGTTCTGCCCATATTTATTATAATCCCCCAACCATTAAAAGTCACCTGTCACTGACTCTTGATTCTGACAGTCGTATACTTGTTACGGTCTACACTTGAAGAGAAAGCAATTAGACAGCCCTGACCGAGAACTTTTCTGAGTGACACCCAGATGTAATGTCATTTAACATTACTCGGATGCATTATAGGTGCAGCATTTTCTTTAAAACTGGTTTGTCTTGGAAAAAGAGGCCTTCAGGGAGCATGTGTCAGGTGGAGTGTGTGTGTATTGTTTCCAGCATTGTTATCTGTGTGTGCACTGCATAGAGACAGGTTTTTCCTGGTTACTGAATGCCATCCCTGCAGCAGACACGCCTAGAGCCAAGTTATGGAGGAGGTAGTGTGGCCTTGTCATTGTGTTTTGGCAACAATTCCTCAAGCCACAGTCTTCTGTAGCATAATTCCCACTTTGGCTTTTGGACATTATATTACAGCTGGGGTGCAGCTTTTAACATTCTTCTACGTTGATAATGACTGCTCATTCTTATTTGTTATTGGAGATATCTCTTTTATTTATAGGTGTTCCCCCATTAAATCCACTTTTACGTTTAGTTGATGTTATCCTTCACGAGTATAAAGATATGCTTAGAGGATGAGCAAAGGTCTGTCGATTTAAGAGTATTTTGCCTCTGGAAAGTAAATGTTATGCATCATTTAGCTTTAAACCGGTTGCTTTATTCACACACAAACAATGCCCCTTCAAACAGGTAGGACTAAAACATTTTAACTGCTATCCAAAGTGATGGATTTAACCCGTTGGTCGGGTTGTTTATAGACAAACAAAAGCACAAAATCTGTATAATATAAAGTCAACATCATTGAGCTTTTGCCAGGATGTAATATATTCCTGCTTTAAATCTGCTTTTGTGGCATTATCACGTACACTTGTGTTATCTTAGGCCTTAAGTGAATAAATAGTCAAAGTTGTTTTCTTCTTTTGAGGGAACATGAAATCCAGCCAAGATTAATTTATGTATATAACAATGTTAAGGGATGAAACTTGACATGTACAAATAAAGTAAACAATAGGACGTTTCAGGAATGGCTTCTAAGATGTGACATAACTAAAAACCTATTGTATTTGTGGTCTTGTCTTTGTGAGAGTATCTGAAAAGTAGAAGAGACAAATAGTCTGATTGCCATCCTGACTGTCTGGAGCAGCAGACACCAGCACCGCTCGCTGGTTGCTTCTCTGCCAGATGCTGAACTGCAAGTCGGTATGACAGCAGATGGTTTGCATTAGTTTCTCCTACAGGGAGGTGCGTACAGAGTAACCCCCATCTCCCTTAGTTTCAAAGCTGGCGCTCCATTTTCAAACCGATCACTGCTGTACAGATTTGCTCAGGAATTCCAGCCCTCTGTCTGAAAACAGGACGAACACCCATTCTGTGGACCTGGGGAACTCGTTAGGCTTGTCGCTGAGGTTCAGTTCACTCACACATCGTGATCAGTTCCATACCTCTTTGTTACAAAGCGTCAACTATGTTTTCAATGACAGGACTCAAGAGTGTTGAATTTGTCTACTCTTGCACTTGTTGTGGATAAGAGAAACATATAAATTGCATGTTGTAAAATGATATGCTTCTCTTATAAACTAACATGATGTCATATTTTATTAATAATGTTAGATTATTATAGTGTATTATATATTCTGCTGTACACAAGCAGATGTACTGTAATGTCATTACAAGCAAAATGTAATTTGGTTGCAGTTTTGATCAACAACAAAAACTAGGTGGACGCAGCATTCACAAGCCTTTATCTCATATTTTTGGCAACTTATCATGTTTCACAATTCAGGCATGCAGCAATGTATCTGCCTTTTACTGTGAACCACGAGTAAAACATAAAAGATGGATAAGCATTATTTCCACAGACACCAAAGGCTCTCCGGGTGTTGTCACTACAATAAAAGCATATATTTATATCCATGTCTCACCAGTGAGTTATATCCTGTGGTTTCATTAAGGCTTGGAGAAGCGAAACATGATATTTAGCTGTAGTGCCGGATGAAGTGAGGAGCATGAATCAGTTTGATTACTGTCAGTCCCTCGAGCAGTGTGTGCTACCCCTCCTGTGACCAAGAGTAAAGAGTTTCTGCACAGTGTGGCTCTATTTGGATGCTTCAGCCTTGTTTACAAAATGACTAGCAACCAGGGAGTCCCCTCACTCTACTCCTCTACATTCACTGCTGTAAGCCTCAGTAACATGTTTTCACTAATGGATGAACAATGCAACTACTTCAGGTAATCCACCAAAGGTAATTCACAAAGCAACTGCACACAGTACTGAGTGATTTGTTCTCTCAGATATTAACTGGACTTTGGCCATAATTACACAGCTTTTATTTTTTGAAGGAGTTATCATCACGCATGGTTTATTCACACATCAGCTGAAGTGTGATGACAGTAATAACATTTTAAGCCCTGCAACAGCGTGGCTCTATGAATGGCAGTGTTGATCGCTCGCTCTTCTGCTTTGGTTTGGACAGAAATATCTGAATACTGTTTGGATGGATTGCCATAACATTTGGTACAGATATGTATGGTCACTGAAGTGGCAATCCTCCTGACTTGTGGCCCCTTGACTTTTCATTTAGCCCCCTCATTGATTTGACAATTGTGCTTTTGAGTTTAATGTCTCAACATCTATTGGATTGATGCAATTACATTTGCTAAATACATGATAGCATTGTCATTGATAGCATATTAGCATGCTGGCTTTGAAACTGAGTTCAACGCACCATGTGCATAAGTACAGCCTCAAAGAACCACCACCTCTTAACTTGTTATGACAGCACAACCTGTGTGATGAAATGGAAATCAGGGATTTCATTAAGCACTGCTTTATGTGCAGCTATTCTGGGTTTGTGTTTTTAATGTCTTTTAAGCAAGAGAACATGTTCATCATACCTGAAGTAGATTGTTTGATAAGAGTTGATTAATTATCTTTGGCATCTTAGCGCTGACAATTATTGTTCTATAGAGCATTGAACTTAATGTTCTTATTCAGCTGTTATTAGATCACGCCTGAGCAGAACATTTCTTCTTAACTTTAAAGAGTAAAGAATACATTACCTTTGTTATAAATGCTCTTATCTGTGTACATCTGTACATACTGCTTCAGGTTGTATAATTTATTGCTTGTTTAGTTTGTTTTCCTTGTTGTTAGATCATGAACCAAACAGCGTCCTGTCATATTTGCATGTATGATTTCCCTCATCCTGGACAGGGAACAAGGTCAGAGTCTTGCAGCTGTGCTCCGGTTATCTGCTCTGATAGCTTCCCATCATCACATGCCAGCCAAAGTTTGGCCTCTTTGTGTCTGTATCACGTCAGTTGCTGTTGGTTTGGCCTTAAGATGGCTATTGAATAACTTTACTTCTTCATAGAGACACCAGCGGTCAGTTCAAACAGGACCCTCATTATCCCTGGGCAGCTGTTGCTGTTCAGATTAATACCTTACAGTGATGTCTACAAAATATCAATTTGTCCTTTTTATGTTTTTGGCACAGAACGTGTGGAAAAAATAGACAGACCAAGAACTGAGTCAACGCTTTTAAAAGACTGGTCAGCTGTTGTGTTTCTCTCTAGAGAAACATGAAGTAACTGACTGGAAACAGAGTCCAAATTAACTGGTTTGAATTAGTTTTCTTTTTCTGAGCACATGCCCCATGGCAGGACTGAGTCAGAGCATTTCTTACTGAGGAATCATGCAGTGACGTCAATATTTGAATAGTATCCTCTTGAACTTGAGGTCATTTTCATCAATAAACAGTGTTTTTGTGTACTATACTACAGTATGGCAGCTAAATAAGATACAATGGTTACGAACAGCAATGAATCTCAAAATAACCTAACAAACTAAAAACATTATGCAGAATATGTACCTTATAACATGCAATTACCAGGACATCTGGCAACTTAATTTTCTCGTGATCTGATTCGTATGGGGTGCCTTTGGTAGAAATCTGAAAACTGTCAATCACAGAGATATTGTGGTAAGATCAAGTTTAAAAATGTTTTTCTTAGAAACTGTAAAGAAGAGCAAGAAAGATTCACCCCCAAAAAATATGTTTAAAATTAACAAATAAAAGCAACAAATGTTGTTATTTCTACTTCAGCATGGAGAGTATGTATATCCGCTCAGTTGTAATTGCCATTGGGACTAATCTCCTGCGTGGTGCATATCCTTTCCCTCTGCTTTTCTTACCACAATACTTTACAATTTGATTTGAGCATTTCCCTTGCTACACTCTGAAAGCTTGTTTTTGCTCATAAAAGACAGATAAATTACTGACATGAAGCTGAGGAGGCAAATCAATTTCAAGGCCAGCTTTTATGTTCTTTTTGCCTTAAGTGAGCACCGTTGATTTATCAAAGAATCAAACATTTCTTGCTCTCTTTTTATAGATCCTCAGGATTGTTTGACACTTTTAGCACTGCTCTTTAATCAGGAAATCACAGTATGCATCATCAGCCAGTGCTTGCTGGGGCTCCGTTTCCCACATACTGTACTCAGACGCAGCGCAGTGATTTTCTGTGCCGTCAATGAATGTTGAACAGCTGAGTCATGGAGTTTAAAAAGTCAATGTCATCTTGTTCTTTATATGGAAACACCACACCCCTTCCCACAAAGAACGTGCAGCAGTAGTAGTTTCATTTACAGTAAGTTACAGAGTTGTCATATATATCGAAGTTTAAAGAGGCGTCTTTGATTTTTGAAAAAACTAAAGACTATCTGGAGAACAAGCGTGGTTACCGAAAGCACGTTATGTCTGGAAAATACATTCTTACTCTTAGCACAGGGCTGACCCTGTCTGATCTTAGTGAACCTTCTCACATTAAAGGTGGGGTAGGTAAGTTTCAGAAACCGGCTCGAGTGCACTAAAATTTGAAAGTACACAGCCAAAAAGAATCCGCCCCTTCCTTCAGACTTCCTTACAGAGCACCTCCTCCGCGAGAGCAGGCTGCAGTAAGGTTACATATCAGGCAAAGCTAAACACATCTAGGCTAGCAATACTACACAGCCAAAGCAACTCCGATATTGACTCTGGTTTGACTTCTCCTAGTTTCCACTTTCTTTTTGTTCTTAATTTGCTCCGTTACATTTTTTATTTTGCGACCAGTAGACGATGTTGAACCTAACTCTGCCATGGTGAAAGTGGCCGCCTGTTGCTGGCGAGTCATTGAAGTACTGCTGCAATGCACGCCCAATGACGGCACGCCCAATGAGGGCACGAGATACATTTGTGCGTGCAACAGATGGAAGGCCCGGCTAAACGGATTGGTTGTAGTTTTTACAGTATTACGGGTTCCACAGATGACATTTTTTTAATGGATTTTTTGTCAAAGCACTTTAGATATTCATTGCTATCGGGATTTTAAGAGCATTCCATGGAATATAACAAAAAGTGTATCTCGAGCCGGTTTCTGAAACTTACCTACCCCACCTTTAACGTGAGGCACTTTTGACCAATGGCTCAGAACTGTTTTGGCACACAGCAAAAATAATTCCTATAATGTGATATCTTTACAGAGATGTACCTCTGTTTTCTGAGTCCTAAAGGTCTGTTTTAAGTGTATCTGTTATCTAGAGATATTAGATTTACAGGAAAAAAAGAAGCAGGACTTCAGTTCTGAGATACTGCTCTGATTCAGCAGGAAGCTCTTGTTGAGACTTTTGTGGAGTTTGGCTTTAGTAATTTTCTTCTCTCCTGGCAGCTATTTAATGAAGTGCCACTGTAGCTTGTTAGTGCTGATACTGGAAGGCTTTTCTGTTCATGGTACATTATGAAAAACTGGAGGCGTTATCAAGAAAAACAGAAAGCTGGGAAAATACCAAAGCCATCTTTAATGATTTGCCAACAAGCTTGAAAGGTGTAAGATTCAATCTTTTCCTGCTCAATGTATTAGTCAAAACTGCATTAAACATAATTCAGGAATTGCAGGAAACACAAAAAGGCCAGGCATGTTTGGTAGCGTTTTACCAAACGATTCACTCGAACGTATTGAGTTGCTAGGGAAGATGCTGTCTTGGATTTCGGTGATTGAAACTTGAGACTTCAGCTCTGTTGTGGCACAAGGCATGGCTATGAATGAGTTTCCACTGCAGATGGTTTGTTTACATTCAACCACTACTGAGGCTGCTTTGACAGGAAACTGCAGTATTTTGTGACACATCTTCCAGCTGAATTCCCCCTTAACCACATTTTCTTTGGTATTGTGTTTTATTAGTAGCCTTGTTCCTGTTATCCTCTATTTACAGATTGAGATGTTTACCATCAGCAGCTGAAAAGTTTCCAAAATGTCAATTAAATAAAGTAAGTGCTGCGACTGTGAAGCTGAAAGTGTGTAGTTCACTCCGAGATGTGTTAATAGTCATCCAGTATCTGTTTACCCTGGATTGTTATGTCCTCTGTCTCTGGGAGGGACAGTGCTCAGCCCTACCCTGCAGGCACAGCATTATAATATCATCTCAACCAGTCAGGGCTCATGTTACCAAATCAGAATAATATATTTCCTTTTATTCTTCCCTTGTGTGTGACCTCGAGCAGTCAAATCCACAATAGCGTGAGAAATGTAGACATGGAAAGAGAGGACAAGGCTTATTCGTCTGCATTATTTATAATGCTGGTGACCCAGTTTCATGCAAGTGACCGCTGTCATCTTTAACGTTATGAGGCGCAAAGATGTTTTAGCAAGTGACCCAGGCAATTGATTGAAACTGTATTTAAAACTGCAGGGTACAGTTTATTTTTTCCGTTTATTTAGAGTGAACCTTACACACATTTTATCTACAGTCTGTGGCAACATGTTGTTTTTTGTTCTTCCTTCTCTGTGTGATGTCTAGCCAAATGAGGCTGTCATCTTTAGCTTTGTGACATTCAAACCAGCACCACAACTTGGTGGCAGGCTTAATAAGTGGAATCATGCAGGGCTGTTATGTTATTTCAGTGTTGATTACATTTTTGTTGTTTAAAATCTGCTTACAAAAAATCACAGTTCAAGAGTAGATGTAGTCAGTGTAAACTATCAACAGTTTCAGTTTGGAGAGAATCGTGTAGCAACAGTTTTCTGCACTGTGTAATTCAGTGTGGATTTACTCTTTAATCAAGTTCCAGCCTCATCTGGAATTTAAGACATCACTTTAGAAGAAGATCCTTGTGTGTGTGTGTGTGTGTGTGTGTGTGTACACATGCATGTGAGTGTTTTGTAGAGGGCTCAGTTTGACCTTAATGAGCATCACATCCGTCAGAAGTTCAGACGGGATCAGACTGACTCATACTGTGGGTCATTGCTCCTCTGACAACACACACACACACACACACACACACACACACACACACACACACACACACACACACACACACACACACACACACAACACACACACAACACACACACACACACACACACACACACACACACACTTCTCTCATCGTTGTTTATCCTCCCCCTGTACCTTGGAAAGGCCGACCATCTCTGTCAGCAGTTTTTTCTGCATCTGGTCCGATTACTCAGAGCGAGTGATTTTGGACAAAGTGCAAACGCAAGCCACAGAGACCAGGTGGAAATGCTGTTTAGAGAGTAATGCCTTCTTAAGCTTTGTTTGGTTTAGAGCAAATCAGATATGTTTTGAATATCAACAAGTAGTTGGGGAAACATCTGTCAAATCAACCCACACATAACTGGCGTAAAATTGTTTTGGACTCATTCCTTGTCCTCTTTTGAAACAGTTCAGGAGGGGCATTTGTGGTAGATATTATAGCTTGTATAGTAGTTTGAAAAAAAACTGACCAGCAACCAGTGTTTGTGTATGTTTCAGATACATACAGTACATTATTGGATTCCATTTTGTTGACATATGTTCTAAATTTGCTCTCGTCTGAATTTTGTCTCGCAGCAGAGATTACAGGCTATTTAGAGATAGGTAATCTATCTATTTGGGTGCCTTTTTTGTTACAACAGATACTATGTAGCTGTGTGATAACACTGTTTTGACAAGTATTCCTTGTTGGTGCATTTAAGGAAGCTCAGAAATCAGAGAATTCAACTTCAAAAAGCAGTGCATTCACAGGGTTTTAGAATTGCTGATAAGGTAAGCCAGGCGGATAAAAAAATAACGGATCATAATGAAAGGGAGAACACAGAAAATGTCTGACAATTATGGAATTTGAGCAGACTCAACATTATTATGCATTGCCTATCACAAGCACATTTGAACAGTTTTTGAGTGTAGGAAAAAAAACGTTGCTTTTGTTTACTTTGGAAATAGTTGTCAGTATTAGTGCAAATAAATGGTGTGCAGTTAATGGGCTAAAACACGCCAAGCCACTGGTCTGGTGCTAAGGCTTTAGGCTCATATCAGACTGAGTCTTCTGCCTGCTTGCTGCGTCGAGACTAAATATTTTATCCGTCAGAATATCATGTGCAGATTTGTTGGATTTGTGGTGACCCTTGTGTCTACATTTGGACCACAGATTGGACTGTTACTGAGGAAAAAAATGCTTTACAGTCTGCAAAACCCATTACAAATAGACATCATTTCGATTTAATTTATAACATTTATAACATTCCCTGCAACCAAAACAAAACAAAAAACAAAATGAATTTTTTCTTTTTTTTTCTTTTTTTCTAACCCTAACCCTAAGACTCTTGGGAAACCTTTCCTCCAAGACTGGAGTTACCCTTAATTTGGGTTTTAATTCGTGACACATGCTTATCAAATACATTACTTTTACATTACTCTTTGTCCTCTGCTCTTTTGCCAGCAGCTTTTTTCTCAGTCAGGGGTGATTTCTGATAATAATTTGGAGCCGTCACATCTAAATCACTGCTCTTAGCTCATATCCCTACATCCACAGCTATTTGATCACCTTTTATTTGACCACAAATGCTTAACTTTTCTAAAGAAAGACAATTGACAGCATAATACCGTTGTTCAGGTGATGGTTTATCTGATAAATACATGACCTGGGTGTAAACTCAGATTTTTGTATTTGTTGAGAGCAGGTATAATTATTACTTTTCACATTCAACACAGCTACAAAACCAGTAATGTGTGTGAATATAAATGAACATTTTTGGGACATGACATTTTAAGTCAGCATTAACTTTAGAAATCAGGTCAGATACGCTGGTACTTGGTGGCCCTACTAATCTTAAACATGAGAGCTTATCAGACATGGGGTCTCTCCTTAGGCGGTCCAAGCTAGCCTGGAGGAAAAGCTCCATCCACTCAAATGCTTTTGGCATTTCCTGTAGCTTCATTCAGGGCAAAAGTCTGGCTTGTAGCACTAAGAAGGCTGTGTGCTTAAGGCAGATTTAGCTTCAGAGGCTTCAACTAACTTATCCTGCAGTTTTAACTCTGCTTCATTCAAAAAAACATTCTAATCTGATGATAACAACCAGGAGACTTAGCATCAGCCTATGCAGAAACTAATATTCTATTTACCTTCGCCACATAACTTAACTTTCTACCCCAGTATTTTGTCTGTATCAAAGTTTATGCAATTTCTCCAGAGTATTGGTAAAGAATGATTAACGTCTTTAGTTGCTTCTTATTTTAGAACAGAGGAATTTGTTCTCATGGCTTGTATCCAGATATTCCTCAGATGGCAAAGCAGAAAAATAGTCCTAACACATGGTGCACTGTGTGTCAGATCCTGGTTTGGAAAAGGAGAACAGCACAGAAGGGAGAAATGAGGGAAAAAGTGCCGCTTATGATACCGAATCAAACCCAGCCATTTCCTGTTCCCCGAGCCAGAGCTGCTCAGCACTCTCCATATATGGTAATGGTATTTGGAGGGAAACCTTTGGCTTATGGATCAGGACTGGTATTGAAATTCCTTTGTGTTTCTGGGAAAATGTCCGGTCCAAGAGTTTGGTTTGAATGTCTTTGATTTAAAAAAGAAAAAAAGAAAAACTAATCAGGTCTCATACCTCCATAGATACCTTTTGTTGAAGCATTTTAAGGATATCATTTTGTTCAAACATCTTATTAACACAATATATTAATGATGACAGACGCTCAGTTGTGTGGTGTCATGCTCAGGAGGAAGTCTGTGGCTCCTTGTTGTTGTTGTTGTTGTTGTTGTTGTTGTTATGGCCACCATAGATGTGCCAGATGTCCCTCGTGTATGTGTTTACTGTATGACGCCTCCTCCACAGGCCTTCAGTAACTCATATTTCAATCTGATGGGATGTCTTATCCTTCACCCTCTAAAAAACGGATTGTGTTGTTGTTTGTTTGAGTTGTTCCAGCATTTACATTAAGAGTTACAGCTCAAAACTTGGAACAGAACAGAAGAGATCTTTGCATGGGAAGTGACCCTCCACCCCTATTACAATCACTGCAGTAGAGACCCTCAACCCCTGGCAGCTATTACTGCTTGGCAGCCAGCGGCAGAGCAGAGGTTGTTTCAGGCACCTCCCTGACGGCATTGTGTGTGTGTACTGTAAGTGTACTGTGTGTGTGTGTGTGTGTGTGTGTGTGTGTGTGTGTGTGTGTGTGTGTGTGTGTGTGTGTGTGTGTGTGTGTGTGTGTGTGTGTGTGTGTGTGTGTGTGTGTGTGTGTGTGTGTGTGTGTGTGTGTGTGTACTGTATTTGTGCAGCTACTCCCTTGGTCTGCTGCTGTAAGTGAGAATATTTTCTTATTCCTCTTGCCTCATTAAACAAGGCCTAAAACAAAACAGATGAAGCAATCCTGAGAATATTTGACGCCTACCTCCTACGTCTCCGGCTTATTACCTCTCCCTTCTTGAATCTGCACACTATCATTCCAGACATAGCAGACAAAGGTTAAATATAGCATGTTCAATTGTTTTCACTTTGTGGCCAGCACTCGCTCTTGACTTCTGCTTTAAAAGAAAAAAAAATGAATATGTCAAAGTACTTATTCTATTAAGAAGGTGGCACCGAAAGGATAGCTGGTAATTTCCTAAATAAAAAAGAGTGTTTAAGTTTATTATCTTATACAAAGAACAATGAATACAGGCTCCATCTCTATATCCATTTTCTTCAGTCCTAATACTTTAACATTTTGCACTCTTTTACACTTTATATTTTCTTAATACATGTATGTGATGTTGTTTTATCTCCATTATCAACTATTAAACGAATTATCCTCCTTTTTTCCAAGGTTTCTCACTTACTTTAAAAAGTTTTCCCTTCTCCAAATCAAGGATCTTAAGTTTTGTCACTTGTGACAAATTTGTTCTTCAGGGTTTTAAAAACAAATTTGAATTGACTAGAAGGCTAGTTTGTGTCTTTTTTCCTTTCCTCCCTTTCTTCACAACATTGATTTGCAACTCAAACTTCTATCAAATGTTTGGATTCGACTCAATGTCAGGTGGTGCTTTTGTCCCTGAGAGTGACGTCAGCCCGTCTTTGTTGCTAAGGAAGGAAATAGATCAGCATCTCCCTCTGCCACACCTCAAAAGCAGTAAAACCTGGTAATGGGTGTGATCTGGAGAATTAATCAAGCTATAATTTGCTGCTTCCCTCCTAAGGGAAAAATACCCACTGGATTTTGGTGAAAAAGCTGTTAACATTCTTCGTCATCTCCCATGCTATGTCTTAGTCTGTAAAGTGGTTTTAATTTTGCTGTTGTAAAGAATAAAGCGAGCCTGGAGGATATTAAAAGCTTTCTGGTAGTAAGTAATTTAGAGTTAATTACTAAATACAAAATGTCTTTCCACTGGTTTATTTTGTACTTTGTGTACACTTTGTGGATCCGGGGTTTTCTTTATGCTGTTTTAGTTTTATTGATCTAATTTTTCTGTGAGAGCAACTCACTTTAGCTTACATATGTTACTGTTTTTTTACTACTAAAGATTGTGTGTTATATTTGTGGGAGTTCAGAGTAATGTGTATATATAATGAATATTCTTGTGATATTATACGTGGTTCATTATATTTAAATCAGAAAGACTCCACCACCTTGTTGCAACTCTTGGAAATGGCATCCGAGTCCTTAAAGAGCTCTCCTGTAGCTTTTTATCGTATCACACACATGATCTTCATCAGCAAATGGGGTGGGATTGTCATTGTTTTACGCTCTTTCATGACTTTGAATGTGTGCTTGATAAGTTAAAGCTCAAGTGAATTCTTGACCTTGAATATAGCATTAGAGTAAACAATTACGTCCTCTGCGACCCGGCTCTGGATAAGCGCTTTATGATGGATGGATGCAAACAATAAAACTCATTCATACTTTGTCAGTTAAACTGTACGATGTATACGTTGGTCTCCATAGATATCTCAACATAATGTTATGGCAACCCATACAATAATAAACATTTAATAAAAAACAAAAATGTCGACCTTATGGCGGCACAATCAGGAAAACAAGGGGTTCATTACAGTTGGATTTTTAGGATTCATCCTTTGGGTAATGTGAATGTTTAAACACAATGTTAATGGAAATCAATAAAATAGTTGGAGGAACAACAGACTGACGAGAATAGCTAAAAAGATATGGGTAAATATGATTATGTTCTCAAAATCTACACTTCTGCAACATAAAATATAGTATCTTGCTGTAAAATAGGACTGACTGAATGATTTCTTAGCCTTAAAGTTATTGTTAAGATTGCCACTCTTCTCCTTCCCATACTTCCTCACTTAGGGGGGAGGAAGTCAAGAGTTAACTTGTGTGTTGACTAATGTTCTGGATTCTGTCTGCAGCTTTGAGTGGTTCTCCGTCCAGGGGAAAGAGACTCACTCCTCGCAGCACATTGTGACCCTCGTCCACAGTAGCCAGACAACACTGACTCATAGCACATGATGAATGACCTCAGTTCTCCGAAGACTCACCCAGCTGAAACAAAAAAACAGGATTAGTGAAAAACCGATTGTTAGGATGTGGATAAAAGTTGGGCAAGAGCATCTTTAACACTTGGACAAATAACCAAAGCACTACTGGGAATCTGACCTTGCAAGATTTTAAAGTAAACACAGCTCATCGTGCTGCCTGGATCAGAAAATGTGCACACTGTGAATTTTGTTGCTGTGATAATAACCATTTTCCGTTGGCTTTCATTTGTGTGATAAAACCACAAAACCTCAGCCTCTGGGTTTGCTGTAAAGCCTAAATGCACTCATGTAACAGTGCTATGTCCCCTTGATGTCAGACTCTCGATTAGTCCACGCTATCCCTTTGTGTCTTTGTGAATGAACTAACAATACATTGTATGTGTTTTGTTGCAGGGGAGCCGGGGGCACTACCGGTACCACTGGCAGAGCCACAATGTCAAACACAGCGGAGTGGATGACATGGTGCTGCTCAGCAAGATCAATGAGGATGCCATCGTGGACAACCTCAAGAAGAGATACATGGATGACTACATCTTTGTATCCTTTGCTTACAATCACAATTCACAACCCGGCGAGAAATAGCCGAGCCCCTTCTCATCCCAGCTATTCCCAGAATAGCTGAATGGTCATTCACAGTGTTTTTCTAGCAGTGAGTAATAGCTCAGTGTTCGAGGTAACGCCTTCCTCCTGAGACTCTGCCGTGTGCAGGGGGCAGAGGGCCCCTCTGTACGTACCTCCCTCCACTCCAAAGTCACACTGGCTTTATCTCACTGTGGTGCAAAATGTGAACAAAATGGTGTGAGAAATACCAGATTGCATCTCCAGTCTTTTTTAGTCTCTTTTAACCAGCAGTATTTTTTGATTATAGTGGGGATTCAAAACATTGAGCAGTAATTTTCATACAGTACATCGCACAAATGCTAGGTTTAGGTTTCTCAAGTGCAGCTGTGGCTACACACTTAAGCTGTTCATGACGCGAAATGAGTAGATTAATGGATGAATAACCCCTTTGAAAAGCAATGCTGAACTTCTCATTGCATAAACTTCATCCACGTCCTGGCACTGCACAGGATTGTGACGTTTAGTAAATGCTGGCATTTTAAGGTTCAACATCTCTGAGTCAGGCCTTTTGATTTGGGTCAATAAATAGCCGTAACTGTGAGGTCTCCATGCCAAGTCTGTGGGTCACTGTAGGCCACCCACAATGGCAGCTTTATTTTTCTTGAGCAGCATTTTGGCTGCAGGGCATAAAACCTCACAGTGTTACATGGTCGGTCTATTCTCTGTCATTTGTAAGAACTGGATACTTTTTAGCCTCAAGCCTGATCACCAAATATTCGACTGCAGCTCCATTGTACTCTGTTGACGTCAGGGCAGCCTTAGATTAAATAATTTTCCTTCATTTACAGATTTTAAATCTCTTTGTTAGTGTTATACAGATTTGTTGCCATATAAAGATAATGGTTTACAATTTATGAAAACCTTGCATTTCATAGAGGGTCATAATAAATTGGTGCTATTTGTTTTACTTCTATATTCTTTAATATATAACCTCGTCAGACATATATCGGTCCCGTGCTCATCTCCATCAACCCTTTCAAGCAGATGCCATACTTTGGAGACAAAGAAGTTGAGATGTATCAGGGCGCAGTAAGTATGATACAATTTGACAAAAACCCATAAACACATTTTAAACAGCTTCAGCTGTCTGAATTTACACCAGAAAAAACAAGTTAAATCTTTAAAAGAACCAATGTGCCCGGGGGTTTAAGACCGCAACTGTCTGAAGGACAAAAGGCTGTTCAATTCTGGGTTAGTTGCAGTGTGTAGCTTCCAGCAGAATGGCGCAGATGTTGCTGTCAGAAACTTGACTCAACCATGGAGAAAGCTTGGCAGGACCTTCACAGAACCGCCTGTCCGAGTCTGCCTCCTCTCTTGGCCGGCATGCAGAGAGTAGGCTTGTCTCCTTAAGCCAGGAACAAACTAAAAGAGAGTCTAATATTTTTACCAACTGTGAAAGCACTCAGCATCACACATGCCAACATTTAACAGTTCAACAGGTTAGAGTAAAGTGCACTGGGTTCAGGTTTGCACAGCGTTATCAGCTCACACTGCAGAAAGTTCAGATTTGTTTAGAATAGTTTGAAACCATCATGAAGGTTATAAGTCCTATGTTGTACTTATTGCATTCAGTGTAGACTTTTCACAATCTAGGAATTAAGCCATCAAGGCCAAAATGGGACCAAAACCAACCATAGATTTATCCATCTATCAATGTCTTACGACTACCATACCTAATGCAGCTGCAGTTTTTCAGAAAGGAGTGAATAGTGCATTTAGTGAGTACTATTTTTAGTGGCGGGTAAATACACATTTGGTTGACTAGTGATTATTTATGGCTGCAGGATACTGTATGTGGGATTGAGTCAAAACAAACTTCTCTGCCAATTTTCATCATATTGCAGTAACATGTCACGTGAAGTAGTGTGGCTATGTTTTATTTGTTTTCTGAGAACATAGCACTTTGGCACATAAAGAATAAGCTTTATTAGATTAGAAAAGAGAATACTACATGAAGTAGAAAAGTAGAGATGTTTTAACAATAAGAAAAGCTATTAAATATCCCCAGATGTATACTTTTAAAGTGTTGTTGGCTTTATTTTAACAAAATTATTTTGTGAACTCTCAGGCTCAGTATGAGAACCCGCCTCACATCTACGCCCTGGCAGATAACATGTACAGAAACATGATGATTGACAGCGAGAACCAATGTGTCATCATCAGGTAAGACCTTTAATCATTTATCATCCTCCACTTTCGTTACACATCATGAACTAATGGCATGTGACAATACAAATTCATGTAGTTCTCATTTTGTTACCGCAGTGAGACTGGAGATAGTAATCTGTACAAAGTGATCTGTGCGATGTGAAAGCTGCAGCTGATCGTCCGCAGGCTGTGATAATAGTTATTAGGATGGGAACATGGGAAGGGAGCAGGTTAAACCACATCATTTGGTACAGCTGACTGAGAGTGACATGTTTCTTTGGTGTTTTTCCATTATATATATATCTCACTATAAGCTTTAGTGAAACGTAGGAATGCACTACAGAAGTAAGTGAAAACTGTGCACTGTTGACTGCTGGATCTGGACTCAGGATGTGAGATGGGAACAAAGCAGCTGTTATTGTGGCTATTTTTGAAAAAACTTCCTGGTTTAACAAGAACAAAAAACAAACAGCAGGAAGAACACCTGCATGTTCCTTGGCCTAATATAAGTATTTTTGTAAGATTCAGGTTTTTTTTTAAGTACTTTTACAGCCTGTTTGAGTTTGTTGGTGAATGTTTTTGAGCTACAAATCTGCATGGAGAGAAATGTGTGGTGTCATGATCCCAGTGTGCCAGTCACCTGAGCGGCGCGGTTGCTATAGTGCTTACCTCATGACGAATGACCCCCGCTTCAGCACTTTCGTCCGTTGTTTGGACAGCCAGCAGTTGCTAGTTCAGTTTCCCACATAAAGGCACTGAGGTGGATTTTGTGATCGACTACATCAGCAAACAAAAGCATGGAAGTGGTTTTATGATGAAGCAGGTCACAGCAAACAAAGGTTGCTGTGAACTGCTGGCCAGGCAGTGTGGGCTGCATCGGTCTGTGTTAGCGCTTTTACTTATTTATTAAGAACATTTGTGAATTTACCAAAAGGGGGATTCAGGATGAAATTGTAGCACAGTTGTGACTTTTTGCCTTTTCATTTACTTCATCCGCCTGCCAACTGCTTACATCAGCATGTGACTTATATATCTAGGCCTCGACATCTGGATCAGATATGAAAGGGATGAATTGCAGCAGGTTGGTGTTTCAGTTTGGCACTTCCAACCAAACTATAAGATGAAACTCTTAGCTTAGATCAGAAATACACAATCATTAAAGGTGGGGTATGTAATTTATTTCAGAAACACTTTTTGTTATATTCCATGGAATGCTCTTAACATCCCGATAGCAATGAATATATGAAATGCTTTGACAATAAATACATAAAAAAAAATTCATCTGTTGAAGTCGTGGTGCTGTAAAATGCTTTACAGGCCCGGCTAAAGTAACTGGATGGCCTACCTGCCCGTCAGCCTTCCATCTGTGAACAAACTTATCTCGTGCCCTCATTGGCGTTTGTGTGTGTTGGAGGAGGGGCTCTGTAAGGAAGTGGCAGATCTTTTCCGGTTGTGTATTTTCAAATTCTAGCGCATTGGAGCTGGTTTCTCCGAAATTACCTACCCCACCTGTAAAGTAGACTTAACTGTCAGTTTTTCACACAGCATGTCACCTAAAGGGTTCTTTCAACCAAACTTAATGAAAGGCAGATGTATTTAATGTTGGCTGTCAGTTTAGCAGGATTCATTTTCTAATGACAAGCTGCACGCCTTAATCCACCTTTAATTGTCCACTGACTCTAATCGATAGCTTTGATTCAGAGACAGCTGATGCCGTGACTTGCTTCACATGTAGCTGATGTTATCTACTACTTTTATCTACTACTGTTGATTCAGTCTTTTGTCCAGAGGCCTTGCTGAATCACCAGTGCAGTGTTCCCCACAGCTGCTGCACATGATGTCCTAAACCAGTTCAGTGTTTCTCTCCTTCCTCTCCAAGGAACTGAGGGCAGCGGATGAATTATTTTAGTCTAAATGGACAATTGATGCTGCTGCTTTGAAGTATGTCGCTCAACAGTTCAGGGATTGTATTCGACCAAGTTAAACGTCTTACTGCTGCTGGTTTAACTTATACCATATCTTTACCATTTTAATATTTTTCATACAATCTGCTCACTTGCTTTCATCAATTCTTCTGTAATAAAAAAAGAAAAAGGTTTAATAACAAAACCACAATTATAGATTCACATGTTTGCAGAAGGCAATTAATCCCTTTCTTTGTCTTTTCTTTGATTTATGTCATTTCAAGTTTCAGATTTTTTAACAACATCTGTGTATTTTTCACTGTTATAGTTGGTCCTAAAACAGATGAGTGCAGGCTCCTGTTGCTTGAACTCAATCACACGTTGACTTTTGTGAGACCCTGGGAATTCAATGCTGTTGCATTATCACATACGAATTCAGTCTACTTGAACATACTGTACATGCAACAAGTTATTTGAGAAATGGCCTTATTAGATTTAAAACCACCAAAACAAGATCTTGAATGCTCATCCTTCTCATAGCTGATGACAGTAATGATTTATGAAATGTAAGGCTTTAACCTCCATGCCTCTGCATCTCATTGTTTCCCTCATGTCCTTGTTTGGTTAATAAATCACTGCGGAAGTTAACAATGCCTTCTGCATTTCAGCACCACAGAAATGAGTCTCGCCCATTTTGGGGGCTCGAAATGGGACTAAGACTCCCGCTGCTGCTTGTGTTGGAAATAGCTCATCAGAGAAAAAACTTTCATGAGGAGAAAACAATGCTTTCAGAGGAGCTCTTGAGGTTATTCTGACATTAAAAAGAAAAACTCAGCATATTGGTTTTCTTGTTGTGAGTTGAACAGTAAGTGTGCATTGAGTGAACCCAGACAATGCCAAAAGATTTGGGAGAAACAAGGAGGTGAATATAGGGGGAG
The DNA here is from genome assembly GCF_000735185.1 of Notothenia coriiceps. NCBI lineage: Eukaryota > Metazoa > Chordata > Actinopteri > Perciformes > Nototheniidae > Notothenia > Notothenia coriiceps. The sequence goes on along the minus strand of NW_011364196.1, from coordinate 298,349 downwards.
GGTTACAATCATATAGAGGCTGCTGTGTAATAGAGTGGCTCCCATGACTTCCTCTGGCAACCTTTAACAGTCTGCAGCTGTGTTTCTCACAGAGGCATTACCAACCTTACTCTCCTTTAAGGCACAGAAAGAAAAAAACAGACGCCACTGTCATCCACTGCCAAACCACATATGTCAAAAATAAGTATGACACAAGTGAAAGGCAAGGAGAAAAATAGACAAGTGTCGGGAGAGGGAGAGACAAATGAGGGAAAAATCTGTGAATATGACAAAACAGGATTAATGTCCTTGTTGCATTCATCTGACCAGATGTGCAGCGGCTAACACGCATTTAGCCTCTGAGCTGAAATGTGGATTCTAGTTGAAACACACATTTTGTTTTAACAATGAAATGTACAAATGAAAGCAGGAGCTCTCTGGTTTCTTTAACAGGGTTACACTATCTGATAAGTCATCTTAACTTAGGTGGACACAAAATGCAGACACACACACCAACACATACATAAAACTGCACATTATTTAATTTCAATTAGTCTTAACTGTCTTAAACATAATGTTTGTACAGCCTTTAAAACATTATGAATAAGATCAGTAGTTGTGACTTCATATAGAGCAGGATTTTAACATGTTAATAATTAATATGGTCATTTACTTTGTTGATTGATGGCACATGGGATCCAAAGGTAACCTCATATATACTTATGACAATGTTTCACCACATCCAGTAGCTCTATCCTGTTTGTTGCTGTGTGTTCAGAACAAACACATTACATAAACAAATCACTGACAGCTTATCAGCAATATATTTACCTTGAGCTTTTGAAAATGTTATTATGAACACAAAAACAAAGTAAGCATGAATGAATGGTGTCCAACTAGGTCTGTCTGAATCAGGGGCGGACTGGGAGGAAAAAGTGGCCCGGGGATTAATTGACAGACAGGCCCACTTAAAGCGCGGCATGTATCGGCCGGCCGGCGACGAAAGTATGTTACTTAAAGGGGACCTATCATGCAAAATGCACTTTTCTACGTCTTTTATACATGAATATGTGTCCCCGGTGTTCCAGGTGTCAGAAAACACAACCCTCTCATATTTTCCTCCATACCCAAATCTCTTAAAAAGGGGCTGCAACGGATCTGATACAGACTGATCCAGATTTGAACACTTCTATGACGTCACAGAAGTGGCGCTACGGCTATTGGGCCAACTCCACCAATCAGGAGGAGACAGCCACGGACATTGCCGTTTGAAAGCGCTTGAGACGCTGTAGTACATATGCCAGGCCTTTAAATGGTGCTGTTCTCACAGAATCAGCCCATGAAAAGACAGTGTTACATTGAGCGAAATGAAGAATGGCTAAAATGCATGATCTGTTTGGTATTTTGAAAAATAAAAAGTATAAATATGCCTTATATAGGTATAGTCCTACACTATATTATTCAAATATAGCATGATAGGTCCACTTTAACAAAAAAACCTATGCATTTAATGTTATTTTGGACCATTATTCATATAGTAATCACATTACCTGAGCCCTTGAGTTGCCTAGAGCAAAATAGTTACAGCATATATTTATTCATTTGAATGTAAACAGATCATTGATGCAATAACATTTGGACCCAATTTGCCTGACTTGACGCATGGAATGAAACATGGGCGNATTGGCCTGCAAATTCCCCTGACCTGAACCCCATAGAGAATATGTGGGGTATTGTGAAGAAGAAGCTGAAAGACACCAGACCCAACAATGCTAATGAGCTAAAGGCCGCTATTGAAGCATCCTGGGCATCCATAACACCTCAGCAATGCCACAGGCTGATTGCCTCCATGCCACGCCGCATTGATGCAGTAATCCGTGCAAAAGGATTCCCAACCAAGTACTGAGTGCATTAATGGACATTTTCAAATGTTTGATTGTGTTTTGCTGTTATAAATCTTTTTTTTTACTTGGTCTGAGGAACTATTCTAATTTTTTGAAATAGGATTTTTGAGTTTTCTTAAGCTGTATGCCATAATCAGCAATATTAAAATAATAAAAGCCTTGCAATATTTCAGTTGATTTGTAATGAATCCAGAATGTATGACATTTTTGTTTTTTTAATTGCATTACAGAAAATAAAGAACTTTATCACAATATTCTAATTTTCTGAGACAGTCCTGTACATTGTATTTATCGAAAAAAGTGAAAAGTAAAGCAGCATGTTAATCGGTCCTGCTCTAAAACAGAAAAGATAAATGTTCTCATAAGAACCAGCATGCAAATCAAAAAGGAGGATTGTATCCATTGGAAAGGCAGCTTCAAGTAACCTTTGCAGAGCAGAGAGAAGCATAACGAATTAACGAATCTTTTTGCACTGCACTTACTCTTATCAATCTGTGATTAAAGTTATCACAAAGCAACAAAATGTAGCCGATTCTGTGGCTAAACTGTGGACACTAGGGAACAGATTTGGAGCTGAATGTGAAATAGAAGAATAGATTTGGAATAACTATTGAAAAAAAGAGTGTGGAGAACACCACAGAGCATTTGTCCCGACCTGGCGTTGATATCGTCCCCTGAGAGCCCCTCCCTGCCTTATTGCAGTGACTCATTTCCCTGAAAAGGAAATGGCTCTCAGGCTTGCAGACTCACAGCGTCTGTAAATGCTTCAGACCACTGCAGTAGCTCCCCTTATGGGACATAAGGGTGTGACTGACCATACGCCAGCTTCAATCAGGAGGAAAAGCTATTCTTTGTGTTCCGCAGGAAAAAGTATGGATTGTATACAGAGGCTTTTACAAAGGCTGTGTATCGAGAACGGGAACAATGCTCATATAAGCACAAGCTTCCCTGAAGGACATTTGTTAGTCAAAGTGGATTATGAGAGGAGGGAGTGTGTCACTTTTTATGGGAAGTGACACACACAATAATCCTGTCACTCAATGCTTTATTTCTACAATATTGACTGATCTTAATTAAAAATGAACTTTAGAAATATAGAACTAAAGCAAATATTTGACAGCTTGAAAACAGTTAGATGACAATGTTTTCTGTGTCTCTGTGCCAGAGCACTTTTTACAACTGACTTTTCTTACATTCTTGCGAATAATTAATTATTTTCAAAAATTTATTGAGAAGAATAATAAGACGGGAAGAAGGGGGAAACAGCAAGCATGACTTTGGATTTTGTTATCCAAATATAACAAACCACCAGCAACTCCAAAGCTCACTAATAAATATATTTAGAAAAAAGTAATGTGAAATCTTGCTCGATTGATTCCTACAAAAATATATATAAAAAGTGTGAAGGAATATTTTGCCAGTGTCAGTGCCCTCTTTGAGTAATTCTTAGTGCTAAGCTAAGGGTTCAAAGTTACAGCCATAAGAACAGCATCTTAATTTGATTATTTTACTCAACAGCTTAAAAGAGGCAATGTTACAAACAGAGACAGAATATCTGGTAATGTTTTGTTGTGACCACGACTGTATATATAGGTTTTGACGTAATAGTTGGAGAGAAGTCTGCAAACCTTCTTTCTGATGACTCCTGATGCCAAACCCAAAAATAACTTTCCTTTTGAGAAGCAAAATATCCTAAAATAGACATTTTTACAAAACAGCACGTCACTGTCGGGATCAAGTTACATTTAACCCATAATAATCTCCACTTTTCTGGAATAGAACAATTAGTCTCAGTATTTCTTTTAACAACAGATGACGCACTGACGCTTGCTGCTGACTCAAGCCCATGTGAACTTGGCTGCTGAAGCTTCATAAGTGCAACACACTGCAGCTAAAGCACACAGTAAGTGAGGCTGGAGGGAACAGGAAAGCAGAGATTATTGAGCGCTGCTGTTACGTCTGCACAGAACAGACCAAGGCTTTGTACACTGGCAACTGCACTCTCATCTGCATCATATACACAGCATGGGGAGGAAGGAGAAAGAAGAAAGTGTAAAAATACATGGGAATAAAATGTGGCAAGAGAAGGCAAAAGAGAAGGGGACTGGAAAAGTATTACTCCAAGTCATTTTAAGTCCAGACCTAATAATAGTTATTTATATTTTCTGGTAATCTAGCATGGCCTGGTTACTCCAGACAGTTGGCGGGAGTTACATTTTTCTCAATAAAACTGTAAGGAGTGAAAGTGGTGGGAGAGAAAAATCCTCCTAAACCAACCAAAGGGCAGTTCAGGAAACTGAGGAGAGGAGAGACGTTTAAGAAAAGTATAAAGTAATGAGAAGAATACATTTACTATGAATCAACCTGAGCCCCTTTACAATTGTCTTTCATAACCAAATAATTATATATGAGGTTTTTTTTTTTGTGTGACACTAGGGACGGCAAAGTTGATCATCCTGCGATTTGGTCCATGATGAAATATCTCAGCTACTGTGTAAAGATTTTTTTGTACATTCATGATCACCAGAAGAAGAATCCATACTGAATTCCTATAGCATCACCGCAGGTCAAAGTTAAAAAACGCTTGCACGGTCGTACTCTTGTCTTCTGCACATTTTGAAAACTAACCATAAGCATGTTAGCATTGTCATTTCGAAAATGTTAGCATGAATAATGCTAACATAAATCTCAAAGTAAAGCTATGTCTAAGTACAACTTCAGATACATAATTCTCAAGAAAACCGTCAACATTAAGTATTGTTAATCTATAATGATACTTGACACTCGATTTGTTTGAATGCCTTATATTCCTTTAAAATGGCCACCAGGCTTAAACTTAAAAAGCTGTATCTCTCAGGCTGAGTATAAAAACATTACAGTTTCGAAGGAGAGGGAAACAAGTGAAACGATAGAAGAAGTTTTTTGTAAGAGATGATTACATTTAATTTCCTAATAAACAAAACCAATGTGGCCACATTAAGCACAACAGTCCTATAGTGAGCCTACTTACACTCTTCACTCTCCACAGCAGCGTAGTTTCCTGCTTCCTTGAAAGTGATATTTCCCAGGTGCAGGACTCCGGCCACAATCTGAAGCACCATGGAGTTGTTCTCCGATGAGATGCCAATCACATCCATTGCATGCTGGGAAAAGCAAAAGGAAAATATCATGCTAAATTAGGTCTTCAGTGTGGGTTTACTCGCTCCCCTGGCACCTAGCTCATGTCCTCTAATTACTCCTGTTGCGGTCTCACTGGTAAACAAAACCAGGAGGAGATCATTGGAAAAGAAAACAAAAGAGAACTGGTAGGGAGAGGGAGGAATGTTAAAAGAAGGAGTCACATGAACGCTGGTATGAGAATAATAGACACTCACAACACCACTGAAGGTGTTAAATTATTGCCAGAAGGGACCGTACCGTGGTCTCCTGGAAGTCACTCTTGTCGTTGATGTCGTCCACTTTGTAGGAACCGGACTGATTGAGGTAAGTGTAGTAATCTAAGCTTGTGATTCCCAGGGTGCCCTTCTGCTCTGCAGTGGCTCCTTCTATCAACTGTAAAGCATAAACAAATAGAGTATTGAGGGCAGATTGTGCACAAAGTCTGTTTGTATTATCATTTTAATACTTTTTCAGGCTTTTATTTATACACTGTGCTCCACTTTTCATGTGAAGAAAACTGTACTAGTAAAAATTAACCATCTCTTCCCTGGACCAATTCCCAGTGAAAACAGATTGACCCTGTTGCTGCAGCCAAATGGCACGTCTAACCCAACGTGTCCTCAAATCCCCTCGCAGACCCTCTTCACGAGCCATATGTGTCCGCAGCACAAATAATAAGCCTCACCTGGTAGAATATATGGAAACTCCTCTCTCCAGGATTCCTCATGACGACACGTGACTTCTCCAGGAGAAAGTTGGAGATTTTCCCCCCGTCTGGCTCTCCACCGGAACTGAACTGGATCTCAAAGTATTTCCCCTGATGGATCAAAGCATGTTTTTATTTTTCCCGTATTGGAGTAGGCCGCAATAAAACTCAAAGCCAGAGCTATAAGGTCTGAAATACTGGCACCTGGCTGTTATACGGTTGATAGTTGTGTGTGTGTGTGTCTGTGTGTGTGTGTGTGTGTGTGTGTGTGTGTGTGTGTGTGTGTGTGTGTGTGTGTGTGTGTATAAAAATCCGATCCTTTCTTTTTGTCTCGCTCTCTTCTCCAGGCAAGCCTGTAATATAATATCTGTTCCAGGCCTAATAGTGAACAGACACACTATTTATTGAAAGACAGTACTTTAGGAGCTGTGATTTAAGGCCAGGAGTGCCAAACCAAAGTAATTTCTACAAAATTGGATCTGAAAACATCACGACTACTGAGACAATGCTGCATTGTATGCTAATCTGAACACTTAAATGTCCTTAAATGAGCTTTGCCTTTTCCAATGTTCAGCCCTTATTGACCCAGATCCTTTGTAAGCAGGGCAGGATGTAACTCAGTGGCTCTGCATGCATGTTTTTCGGTAAAATATGTCCTTACAGCACAGCACTGGTTAACCAGGACACACATGAGGTTTGCTTCCCCATGCACTTAAACAGGAAAGCCGTTACTGCAAATCTTTATTTTCAAAAGTCTCCGCTTAGACCCAAAGGTGCGCCACAAAAAAGTTGAGTCCTCAAATTATTCTGGGGTAAGTACTACCTACTGCATGTATTTATCTCTGAGCAACACAGTTTAGGATATTCAGGCAGTGGGTGATTCCAATTTTGTGTTTGTTTCCCAGAGTTGACCTCACATACACTGCAAATCCGGTTTGGCACATACACATGCAAAATAGGGAGGCTGACCTTTTTATGTTGCCTGTTAACACTCTTTGAAATGGATATCCATATGCTTTTTTTGGTTAATACCAACCAGTTATGAATTGAGCTGAAATGCAAGGCATTCTGACTTACAAAAAGTGGAAAAACTCAGGAATAAAAGCCTTACAAATCTGCTGGAGTTGTTGTTCCTCACGGTCTTGGCGTTGCCGAAGGCCTCTAGCAACGGGTTGGACTGCAGGATGATGTCTTTGACATGCTGCAAGGAAACAGAAGCAAAAAGCCTTTAGCTACATCACAGACAGCAGGTAGGGATACCATACACGCGCACGTGCACACGTGCGCGTGTACACACACACACACACACACACACACACACACACACACACACACACACACACACACACACACACACACACACACAATGTTTCCTGTGAGCCATATGTACGTCAGAAACACATGAGCTTTAAAACGGTCCAGCAGACAGAGCTATTCCGACTTCCTTTATTGTACACAGAAGTTGAATGGAAGTTATTTCTTGGAATTGTTTGCATTTCTAAATGTAGTCCTGTATGAAAGGAAAAAATAAGCACTGCCCTTGGGAGTTTATTTATGGAGAACTATACGGTTATTAATTTACCAATTCATCATATTTTACTTCTCCAAAGCAGAAGAGTGTCATCCAACACTAGTTTGACAAAATGTGTACTTGATTTATTTGTGGAGCTTCCGAACAAACTGAATCCTAGGGATATCATCTCAAAGTGAAGACACATTTTGAATATGGTGTCCATATGTCTATAAAACAGTCCCATTTGAATTAATTATCATTATTGATAGATATGATTAGCTTTTGTGATGATGACAATGCTCAGACAGATGAACATACATGTTGCTGACAGGAAGTTTTTATCTATTCAAAAGTATTCTTGCACTCACACCCACACACACCATAAACAGGTTGCATAAGAATGCACGTGATGAACTAAGCATACCGCACAATATGTACAAAATGTGAAAGAGAAATGATGCTGAACAGGAGCTGGAAGAGGTCGAGACATACATGTGTGTGTGTGTGTGTGTGTGTGTGTGTGTGTGTGTGTGTGTGTGTGTGTGTGTGTGTGTGTGTGTGTGTGTGTGTGTGTGTGTGTGTGTGGGTTTGTTTTAGTGTGTGTGTGCGTGTATGCTGTAAAGGCCACATTTGTTTAAACAAACAACATCAAGACAGTTATTTTCATAACTAGGGTTAGGGTATACATTTACACTAACTGGCATCATGGGACTTAGTCAGTCTGTCAGCTCGACGGATACATTTAAAGCCTGAGGATGACTTCTTATGTCCCTTGGTGGAAGAAGCTCTGAGTGGATTAAATATAAAAATCCCAGTGCCATCATCTTGCAGGCATTTCCTCATCAAACTTTAGATCTTTATCGAGCTTAGGAACAGGACATCTGCTGGTTAGAGGGACTGCCAGATGGCTGAAGGGGGTTGGGAGAATAAGAGGCTGCTGATGGGCTGATAATGGGGAATAAAGAGGAGATCTGGCTCTAAGGAGAGGAATGAGTGCAGGAATGAAGCTGCAACAGGTTGTTTGTTTTCATTCAAGTCAGCAGTGGTGTTAAGGACTTGGCTCAATTTGTGAATGACTCGTTAAGTTGGCCCGGGCAAAAAAAAGATAAAAGATGATTATGATATGTATATAGAAGGTTACCTTTTAATTTGAAAATGCTACATATGAATTTCCTCTTTGTCACAAATATATGTTAACACTAGTTATAATGATAGAAGAGGCATCTGTGCATTCCAACCTTTTCCAAAAGAAAAAACCATATCAAGTGAATATTAAAGAGAAGATGCTTTTCCCAGGATTGTACTTTTTATTCTTGTGAGGTCTTTATACTTAATTTTTATGAGATTTAAATATTTTCATTTGAATATTATTTCAGAACATAACATTGAGCATCAATAATGACAATCATAAACTCCTTTAAATAAATGTAGTCCTGCCAAGTTGTCATTTCATCTAGACTCCTCAATGTCTCTATTACATACTGTCCTCAAAGACAAGCAGCAGCTCACCTGTACTTTGGGTCCGCCCCCTGACACTTTGGAGATGTAGCCCATGATATATTTGGCTGCCACGGTCTTCCCTGCACCGCTCTCTCCGCTGAAAAACACATTTAAGCACATGTTTTCACGTACAGTACATGCAATCCAAGCTTTTAAAGTCACATTTAAATCCACCCAATGAAAAAACTGATAGCATGTGACACCTGACTTTATGCTCAAACGTTACGTTTATAGATCCAGGGGCGGACTGGCCATTGGGAATACCGGGAGTTTTCCCGGTGGGCCGGTGCTGTGCGTGGGCCGGAGGGCCTAAAATAACTTTTTTTTTTTCTTTGCCTAAATCCTACCGGCCCACATTTGTAAGTGTTCCGGCCACTCCCTTTTTTTTTTTTTTTTTGCTTACCTAAATCCTACCGGCCCACATTTGTAAGTGTTCCGGCCACTCCCTGGAGGGGTGTTTGATAGGCTATCTATGTTCTATCTATTAGATAGTTTCACTTTCACACATCAGGCCCGTAGCAGCTGTCACTGCAGTGAACGATCAGGAGTGAGTGACTGAGAGACCTAGCTGGCAGTTGCTTACAGATGGATAAACAAGTAGGATAGAAAAGGGGGAAGTGACGTCTGACTCAGAGGTCGTGCGGCTGTGGAGAAGAACATGTTGCCCACATTCTGTTACTGAGATTAGGCTAGTTAGCGAGCAGGTTTATTGTTTTGGGTGCAGTCACTTTTGCCTCCACTTGCTGTTCAAATAAATGTTGAAAGAAAAAGTAAATCTGTTTACAATTCTGTTTCATATGGGTGTTGAGAGATGTATCCATAGATTTAGTCCCTAATTTTGCTCTCAAAGTGCACCAGATTGATGCATTTAACTTCAACATTTCAAAACAAATCTTCCTGGGGGAGCATGCCCCCGGGTCCCCCTAGAGGAGGTGAGGTCCACCACCTGCCCACACCCCCTGTTAAATTGTCTCACCCACATTGAGGATGCTTCCTACGCCCATGTTTCATTCCATGCGTCAAGTCAGGCAAATTGGGTCCAAATGTTATTGCATCAATGATCTGTTTACATTCAAATGAATAAATATATGCTGTAACTATTTTGCTCTAGGCAACTCAAGGGCTCAGGTAATGTGATTACTATATGAATAATGGTCCAAAACAACATAAAATGCATAGGGTTTTTTGTTAAGTAACATACTTTCGTCGCCGGCCGGCCGATACATGCCGCGCATTAAGTGGGCCTGTCTGTCAATTAATCCCCGGGCCACTTTTTCCCCCTGGATCCCAATGGGGGACATTTTTGTGTTGCAGCAGCATAAAAAGACATAGCATTGTACAATAAAAATTTAAAAGACTAGATATATATATATATATATAATGTATAGATATAGAACAAATAAATAGATCATCGTCAGCGCTCACAAAAAGGTTTCAAGATTCAATGCTTTATTTTCATGTGCACAGTAGCGACAGTGTAGGTATGGCAATGAAAAACTCAAGTCACAGCTTAGGCTCCTCCAACAGTGCAACATGAATATATACAGGACATAGAACANTGCATGCTACAGCGCATAACATACATTGTATTTATCAAAAAAAGTGAAAAACATTTATCTTTTCTGTTTTAGAGCAGGACCGATTAACATGCTGCTTTACTTTTCACTTTTTTTGATAAATACAATGTATGTTATGCGCTGTAGCATGCAGTTATTCCACTTTGTAAGTGTTTGGTTAACAGAGCAGTCTGACAAAGAAGACAAATACGGTCAGCATAATTCTCATCTTTATCTATTTACACGTTTATTTATACTCTGTGTCTTCTATGTCTTTGAACAGTTCTAGCCTTTCCTGCGTTTCTGCTTGGAATTGACCAGAACCGTCTAAAGGAGAAACTGACGAGCAGGAAGATGGACAGCAAGTGGGGAAACGCAATTGAGTCCATCGACGTGACGCTGAACGTGGAGCAGGCGTGCTACACACGGGACGCCCTGTCTAAAGCTCTGCATTCACGGGTCTTTGACTTCCTGGTCGAGGTATGATTGCATTATTGAACGGTTTTAGAGTGTCCTTATGTCACAATGCTTTGATCACCTATAATAAAGCTTTATTTTAATACTACAAACCTTTTATTTGCAGTCCATCAACAAAGCCATGGTGAAAGATCATAAGGACTTTAACATCGGAGTGTTGGACATTTACGGATTTGAAATCTTCCAGGTAAGTGTTTTGGGCCTTTTTGCGGTCTGGCACATGATAAGTGGAATTTAAACGTGCAGCAACACATAAATTAGATGAACAGGTATTAACTTTGAGCATTTGAACAGATTAAACACAGAGGATAAGACTAACCTATAAAGTATTTGGATTAAGGTCTATCTCCTGATTGAGACAGCAGACCTCCTCATGCTTTTCTAATCTGATTACTGGTTTGTTTGCTTAACGAGAAGACCTGGACTTGTGTATAGGATCAGACTAACTGAACGGAAGTGTTTTTGTATTGTTGTTATAATAAAAGCTCTGGATTCCTATTATCCAGTACAGGTACTTAAAAGACACCTGTACTCATACTCAGTTAAATTATTCTCAATGTTATTAACTGTGTCGTCTCCTCCTCAGAAAAATGGCTTTGAACAGTTCTGCATCAACTTTGTGAATGAGAAACTGCAGCAGATATTCATCGAGCTGACACTGAAGGCCGAGCAGGTGAACTTCCTCCACATTGTTTTTTATTACTGCCTCATTAAATGTTTTATATTCCGACTCTAAACTCTGCTAATGTCTCTTTTTGTAGGAGGAGTACGTGCAGGAGGGCATCAAATGGACTCAGATTGAGTACTTCAATAACAAGATCGTCTGTGATCTCATCGAGAGCAAAGTGAATACAACATTATATATATTTATATATTTTTGTATAGATCTTTTAAGATGAATTGGTTAATCAAGACCAAGATTGTAGAGAAACCTTATTATATAAATAGTTATAAATTGCAGTTTCTGATCATTGATACGTACACAAACCACATTTTCAATCACTTACAAATCAACATTTAAAGATTTGATAGTGAGTAGTCTCTTTAAATAACAAACGGGACTAAATATTCCCCTTTTTTTAGAGTTAATAAACAAGATGTTATTGATATGTTGTTTAGGTGAAAACAACACAACAAAATACAATCACTAAAAAATTGAATACGAACTTAAATAGTGAACATTTGTCAGTTTTATTGGCCTCACATTGTAAACTGAATTGAAAGGGCCTGCTAGTTTGGTGCCATGATTTATCTGTCCCACTGAGAGGTTTAATCCATGAAATTTACAACAAGGGCTTTAAAACAAGCCTCCATGTGAGAGGAGTCGGGAGTCTGTATCAGTGCCTGACACTTCAGCTCTTTACACCAGACCCACTTTAATCCAGTGACAACTTTACATGTGTACTTTACCAGAGGCCTGTGTTCACTGAGTTAGTGACACGGTGGCCACTGTGCAAACTGAGGGCCATTGATCAACTGAGGACATAATGGAGCCAAGTAGGGCAGTGAGAGAGAGAGCTGCTCCACTGTTATACATTGACAGCCTTTATAGCTTTCACATCTCCTTTATGTGTTATCATGACGCATCTCATATGAAGATTTCAAGATCATTCGAAGATTTCGAATAATCAATGGTTTGGTCATACAATTAAAAATAATTAAAATTACAATTTCCAGGCGCCGTCCTTTTCATCATAAGTATTTTACGAATATGTCTATTAAATATTATAAAAAACAAAGAAACAGTAGAGTGGAGAAGCTTGAACAACTGAGCTTTTACCATTTTTTGATTGATAATTATATGTTGCTGATTTTTTGTTGTTGTAGGAAAAGATTTAAAAAAAGAAATCCAGGTTTACTACAGATAACACATACAGAGTGTTTATTTCAACAGATCGAATTAACAGATAAATAAAATTGCAAAATATAAAATCCACGCTTGCTGCTTGTTGGTGAGTTTCAGAGCCAGTGTTGATACTAATGTAAAATATTCCCCTTGTGACCCCAGAGTCCCCCTGGCATCATGTGCATCCTGGACGATGTGTGTGCCACCATGCATGCGGTGGGCGAGGGAGCGGACCAGACCATGCTGCAGAAGCTCCGAATGCAGATCAACACACATGAACACTTCAACAGCTGGAACCAGGGCTTCATCATCCACCACTACGCTGGCAAGGTCAGTCTGAGCAGGAAATATATTTTCAGGGGGGGAGGGTATGTCTGTTTGTCCACTCACCCTGACAACTCACACTACTGGTTTTTGAAAAGCAGCCCTCATAAAGGTTTGGACAAAAACATTGGTGAAATGTGGTGAAAGATTCTCTTACAAACTTGCTAGAGAAAAATGTTGATTCACAAAACAGAAAGATTACGACACTCAGTATAAGGTTTAAAGAAAACTCCATGCACTTGTCTTCGCCATCGTATAACTGTAATATGTTAAGCACACAGTCCTGACAGCAAATTCTGGAAATAGAGAGTTATTAAAATGCCATTTTTATGGTGTTGTATGATCTGTCATAAATATCAGTTAAGCAGCTGGTAATTTAATCCTGGAGCCGGTGTCGTCATCTTCGACCTTCTACTTTTTTACCATCTAAGCTAACACCACCTTTTCTCTCCTCTCTTACCAATTATGTCTGTACACTCTTATGTAACATTGTCTAACACAACTTACATGTTAACCGGCCTTATTCACCTCATACATAACAGCTCACCAGGGTTTTTTCGGCATATATTTTTGATTCTGGTGGTCTGGGCCGAGGTTGTCTCGTGTCATTCTCCAGATGTGTGAAGGCCTCAGCCTGGCACACATGCTGCAGGCTTAATGAGCCGTGCCATAAAGACTTGAGGGGCTCCCATGACCGGGCTCAAAACATTCCTCCAGTCTCCGGCTACAGTACAGCAGAAATAACACCGTTTAATTTATACACTTTTAAAACTGCTGCTGGTTTTATAAGGAAGCTTATCCTAGGGAGGTGTAAAGCTTGGATCGGCAGCCCTTCATTTTCTTCTCCCATAAAATTCAAGCCGTTAATTTCAGCCAGAATATTAGTTACAATATTTTATTTCACACAAGTGTCATCTTTCATTTAGTCTGGGGGTTTAACCTTGTCTTCTTTGATGGTTTGACTCTTCAGAAATGCCTCTGTGTCTCTCCTCCAGGTGTCCTACGATGCAGAGGGTTTCTGCGAGAGGAACCGAGACGTCCTTTTTAATGACCTCATTGAACTGATGCAGAGCAGCGAAATGTAAGTAGCTCTGCTTTGCACATTGCCCCGACATGTGGTGAGGATTCATTTTGAGTGCTCCCTTCTATTGTGATGCACATGGTTATAATTCAATACATCTGAAAGAGGGTTTCGCAGAAGTGTGCTGGCCGGGTTGTGTTGTGCCCTCTGCCCTGAGTCACGTCTGGCTGTGTTCCAGATATGTGGCTTCTAGGGTCTTCCCAGTCTGGCCTCCCAAGTGCAGTCTCTCTGCGGGACTCTATAGGGGAGTCTGATCCCCCCTGTGTTTTGGTTTCTTGGGCTTTCTTTGTGTCAAAGTAGCCATCTGTGCATGTAGCCCGCATTGTCTGTGTAACCCCTGCAGGCCTCAGACGCTCGCTCCCTTTGTGTGCACATTGTGTGAGGCACAAAAGGAGGTTATATGAAATCCTATTCAGACACGCGCTGGAAAATATATATTCATGCACTTTACAACACTTGCAGGCACACAAATATATAGTACACACACACATAGATAAAAGGCTTTGGCTAAGTCACACATAAAGGAAAAAGGAAGGAAGCAGTCTTCATTCCTTAGAGCAGCAGGAGTGAGGAGAGAAGAAAGGAGTGACCAGTATTGTCAGCTGCACGGCATTAGCAGACCTCTCTTTGTACTCACAACCTTCAGATCCTTTTCTTCTGTGAGACAGAAGTTTAAAACCAAACAAATACCAGTGTTGCAGAAAGCCAGAAAGAGGATGGAATTCAAAAAATTACTAACATGAAAATATCACACTGTGAGAATACTGTACTAATAAACATCAAAGGCGGCAACATACAGTAAGCACTTTGAAATAAATCAGATGTTTAGCAGCAGTGTGTGTCACTGTTAGGTCAGGCCTGACAGTCGCCACATTGAGCTTTGAGTTTTCAAAGGAAAAAAAACTGTCAGAGTTAAAAAAGCAGCCAAATATTCGGTGCTTGAATGACAGATGTGCGGATCACAAAAGGATCAGTGTCTATGATCATAACTTCACATCATCTTTCAGTTATCAGATAATCAAGGCAAGCCTTTTCAATGTGTAGCCTTTACATAAGTCGTTAAAAGTGTTGGTTTTACTGACTAACTGCCTAGAAAAACTACAAGATGTCATGGTTAATTTTTAATAGCTCTTGAGTGAAACATTGTTGTCATTCATTCTCAACAAGGAGTAGCTCTTTTCCATAATGAAGACACGTGCTTACACACAAGCATATGAGCCAATCAAAATGGATAAGAAATGCAAATAAATTCATGAATGGCAACAATGTGGCTCAGTTCATAGCTGCAGGGTTTTAAATGCACCTTTTTCTCAGTAAAAGCACATTCCTTTCTTTTACAGCTGTATATCTATAGTTCTATGAAAAAGGACAAATGACCTTGTCTTCAGTTTAGAGAAACCTGAGGAGATGGAAACTTCACAAATATCCTCTACATTCTGACCAGCAGCAACACGTCATAGTGTAGTCATGATGTTATAAAACACCACAGCTGTAGGGTGAATTTAGGATAAACCAAAATGTTATTAGTTGAAATCCAAATAAACCGGAACCCTCAGGAAACATAAACTCATATTGGCCCCTTTTTGAAAAAATGTTTTTGTTTTTGTTTAAGTCCTATTTCAATCAGAATGAACCAATCATGAATTCTGCCCAGCCTCAGATAATAGCTTACATTCCTCTAAGGAGAAGTGGCCTTGGTGGGATTTGCTCCACAGAGAGGTGTTTGTACAAATGCACCACAGTTTGCGAACACACACACAAACACACACACACACACACACACACACACACACACACACACACACACACACACACACACACACACACACACACACACACACTTTCAAACACAGACA
>NW_011364196.1:265602-282410 GCF_000735185.1 Notothenia coriiceps | reverse complement strand
CGCTTGTTTTCCCACCCACCCCCTTCTCAGACCTTCCCAAGTGGTTGAGGAATTTAAACTAGCGACCTTCGTTAAAGGTCCTTGGTTCTTTAATCATTAACTGCATATTTTGTTTTCGGAAAAGAGTGAAACTCAACATTACTTTCAGTTCTACAACACTTAGCTATAAGGATGATACCAACCTTCCTGTGTCAGTCCTAACTCCTCACCTTTGTCCTCTAACAGAGCCTTCATCAGAGCACGGTTTCCAGAAAACCTCAACGCTGAAAAGAAGGGTCGACCCACAACTGCAGGCAGCAAAATAAAGGTGTGTGTGTTCACCAGAGTGTGTGTGTACTGTATGTACCTGTCCCTCTTATTAATCATAATCGCTGGTGGGAAAAGCCTTTGAAAAGGTATCATGTGTATTTGGTGTCCTTCAGCAATTATTCAAAGCACTTTATGTTTTCATGACTTTGACATCAATACGGTTATTAACTTCCTTGATCTTTGCTCTTACTTATTTCTTTTTTTTAGAAACAAGCCAATGATTTGGTGAGCACACTGATGAAATGTACTCCACACTACATCCGCTGCATCAAACCAAATGAAACCAAGAAGCCCAGAGACTGGGAAGAGAGCCGGTAAGTGAAACACTCCCCGAATCTTCACAGCGCCTAATGCATCTTACCATCCAGTACCTGCAAGCCCTGTATTTCAATTGATAAACGCAGACCTAGGTCACTTACTATATTCTCACACATAAAGATAAACACTAGATCATTGCGATCCATTCTTCCTCCACCGGTTTGTGCTTTTTTGCTCTTTTTTGGATATTTCTGACGAGGTCATGTGAGACGTGTTTCAGGCATTCCCCTCTCCTTATCCCTTTGTCTCAGTTTCCCCGCTCTTTCTTCGCTGCCTACAGGCTTTTGGGACTACATGTTCAGATGCGGGGTGCTGCTGTATTGTTCCGAGCCGATGACCTTCCTGTTGTGAGTCAGGCGCAGGGTGGCTCATTAATTAGCGCCGGAAGTGCTGTTTTCACAGGAAGTCTGAGTGGACTAAGTAGTGCTGAAGGTCTTTGTTTGAGGGAAAAGTCAGTAAAAAGCAGCTGTTTTGAATACAATGAATTCTGGTCATCCCTTCCGCTAATGGAGCGGGAGATTCATGCCGTAGACCTGGTAGAAGATGCTTGATATTCAAATTTAAGCCAGTTGTGGAAATAAAATCAAAGTCTTCTAAAGTATTTTTGTTTCTAGATTTAAATGTATTATATTTTTAAAGCTGAAGTGCAGAACTTCTTTCTCCTCCCTCTGGCAGTGAGAATAATTTTGTATCAAACTTTCCACGGTTTGGCACTTTTTGCCCAGATATCCTTGTTCGTGCTCTCACACGTTATTCTTTTACTTTAATCTTGACTCTGAAAGCACAGTTTATTTTTTATCTTCAGCATCCACACCAGAAACGTTTCATACATACTGTATTTCTTAAGATTTAACGCCATGCTGCCGCTAGTTGACTTAAAAAGTGGCACCAGACATCCCAACTCGATACGCTGAATCAGCATTGTATGAACTAGTTTGGCAAGGGTGTGAATACAACGGGTGTATATATTTAAAACACTCCACCTTTAAATGCTTTATTCTCATCCTTCATAATTACATACAACACAAACATGTCACAATTTCAAAAGTAAATAACAAAACATTATAAAATTATGTTGGAAAGCAGGCAAGGAGAAAAACTAATGGTTAACTATCTGAATGTTATAAACGTCAATACCACCTTGAGCTGGCCCAGGGTCAGTTTTGTGAATATATTGCAGGTTTGACTCCAATCAAAGTTTAAACAAAAAGTTGGTTATCGTTTTTTTTCCATTTTTGTTTTGTTTTCATCTTATCCTAATGTTGATCCTTTTTTGTCTTCAGAGCAAAGCACCAAGTGGAGTACCTGGGTCTGAAAGAAAACATCAGGGTGAGGCGTGCTGGCTACGCCTACCGCAGAGTCTTCAAGAAGTTCCTCAACAGGTAACGACTCACTGTGAGGTCACACCTTTCTGTCATTTGGTTCTTAAAAAGGGGTGCGAGTGATGGGTATTCATGCTGATATTGTCTTTATTAAACAACAAGCTATTATGTAACATATGATCCACAATTTTTCTGTCAATTTCTTTACAACATGTTCATTAATTTAGTCATGATTGTAGTCCTTATGTAACCTGCCACACAGTGAGCTACACAGATTTGTAATGTTGTTAAAAAGGTTATCATAATGGAAAATAGCCTAAGTTTAGGAAATAGAATTCTGCAAATACATATTGTATACAACATTAACATTAAAGTTTTCAGCAACTGTAATGTAGACAACCCTCCATCTAAACCCACACTACAGCAAATGTAAAATACTTGATCTGCTTTTCTTCCTGGTCTTCAGGTACGCCATCCTGACAAAAGAGTCCTGGCCGACGTGGCAAGGAGACGAGAAACAAGGTGTCCTTCACGTCCTACGGTCTGTCAACATGGACCAGGATCAGTTCCAGCTTGGTCGCACCAAGGTCTTCATTAAGGCCCCCGAGTCGGTACGCTTTGCCTCCACTTCGCCTTCACATCCTGTTCTGTTGCTTAGTCTCTGCCCTTTTTAACACCACATCTTAGAACAAATATACAGGGAAATACACCACCTAGCAAATTACACCATCAGAATGTCTGCTGTCATGCAAAAAGGCCTTTTTGTTAGCAGGGAAAAAACAAAACAACCATTTTTAAACGAAACACCATAAAAGGGCACTCTTGTCCCAAATCATGCTCGAATCCCTGATGCAGGGGAGGAGATTGAACCCGACCCTTGTACCACGTCAGCACTGAGTCAACACCGCGCTGCAACCACAGCCTGTACTTGTGTTTTAGTTTCAGAGTTTGGGGGGGATATCGTAAAGGCTTGTCTTTTTCCACCATAACTACTTTTTTCATGATTCCTATGAAAGCAGCACTTGTGCAAAGCCTGTGCTCTCACTTTGGTACACAGTGTGCACGAAGGAGCATGCACTTGCACACACACACATGTATATTGAGGAGCTAATACACAGACATCTCAGTTTTAATTCAGGCCTTACAGCTGATTCCTCAATGCCTTTACTTATTCATTGCAGCGGGGCATGCCAAAAGTTCCCCATCCCCCACGCTGCTAGACTGAGAGTCCGAGTCATTGAGGTGTGCATGTGAAACGCAAATATCACACAGGGCGGACCGCTGAAAAGAGCTGCCAGGCTTCTCAAAACAAGCCTCTCTGTCTGATAAGACACTGACACCAGCTAATTAGTTGAATGACTGAAGCGTTTTTTCTCTCTAATGGATGTAATAAGTAAAGTTTGTTTGACGCCAAGCCAGATGTTGGATAAGAGCCCCCCCCGCCTCAAAGTGGTGATGGATGAGGGGGGGTGAATTAATTTAGTGAATGATTATAATGTATTTTGCCATTTACAACTCTGAGGTACCTTATTTGACATTTTATGCGTTTGTCAATCAGTGGATCATAAATTCTGGTATTTTGTTAAACATTTGATCTCCTGCTTCTCAAAATGTGAAGCAGCTTTTTCCAGTTTTGTCTCGTTAAGAATTCATACTTTTAGACAAAATAAATCATTTAAAGATTTTATTGATTGAATGGTCACATTTTATGTGCCCCTAATTAACCAGTATCAGCAGCATACAAACATTTATTATTGCCTCATAACACATTATAATTTAGTTTTAAGAACATTTATTTTCAAACCTTTTTTACATTTCCAGTATTTTTTTACATTTATGTCTTCTTTCATCATTAATCCTAATCTAGTTAAACTGCAGAATTTACCTAAGGGTGCCAATAGTAGGAGTTAGAAATATTGAACATATACAAATAAACACATTAAAGAACACTGTATTTGCTCTCAACTACATTAGCATATAGCTTTCAATAAATGACGGTATTGTGATTATAAATGAATGGCTCAAAAATAAAACTGTTGTAAATAACCGTAATTAATTTATAATAAAAACAATCACGCAGTTGACATTTTTGATAATAATCACCTTGCGATAACTCATCACCTAGAAATATCAACAAAATCCCTATCAGCTGTTTGATTTAGGATTTGTCACCTGGACAGCTGAATCTCTTCTCAGGTGTAAATCATTGAAGCCTCAGTAATACCTCAGTGTCATTGTCTCAGTCAAAGAGTACAACATTTAGTTTGTGGTTTGTTCCTGTCTCGCCTCACTGCGCCCCGCGGCCTCGATGCCAGCCTGTTGCAGCAGTGGGCAGTATGTTAGGATGTTTAGTCTGCAGGGAGCGGGCAGAGAGAGATTGCGTGTCTAAAAGCCCGTCAGGAAATGACATAAAGTGGTGAGACGGTGGTCTGTTGGCACAGCGTCAGCTCCTGCGCAGGAAGTGGTGAAATTACTTAAGAGCCCCAAAATCAAATAATATACTTGTAGGCTACTGGTAAGAGTTTTTCAGTCAGTTTTAAAATATTTGTATAATTCCTTCTGGCCTGTAAAATAAATCCCTTCCTAATGCAAAATAAGGTCGGAAACACACATTGGGTTGTACTTTGTTGTCTTCAGTTTTTCATAAAAGAGGTCTTCTGACAATGAAAAGCCATTAAAAGCTAAACGTTATCAGTGACAGCAGAGGTTTGTGTTTGTGCAGCTGTCCAGAGGCAGGTATGTTCAGTATGTGCGTGCCATCATTCCTTTTATTCAGTGTGTTTGGATTTGCCGTCAGGCCTCCAACCCTTAAGTATTCTTTACCTGAGGAACTAAAAACTAAAGTCCTCTCTCTCAAGACTCACCTTAACCGTTTGTCTTCATTATTTTATCCATTACTCTTTTTTTTGTTCATTAGTGTACACGATTTTACTTTAATTTTGTTGTTTTGTGTGTCATTTTTATTTGTTGTTTTTTTTGTGTGTGATTGCTCGCTTTCTTTCTTTTATTCGTTTGTGAAGCACTTTGTATAAGAGGTATTACAGAGTATAAATGATGTTTCTATTATGAATTATAATGTTGGCAGGTAATCATGTCTCTAATGTAATGTTTCCTTCTCTCTGTTTGATATACAGCTCTTTCTGCTGGAGGAGACAAGGGAGCGCAAGTTTGACGGCTACGCCAGGACCATCCAGAAAGCCTGGAGGAAGTACATGGCCCGCAAGAAGTACGTCCAGATGAGGGAAGAAGGTAAGTGGAGAAACATCTCACAGTTTTATCAGTGTCTCCAAGATCCTCTGTGTCCAAATCTCACTGTCTTTCTCCGGGTTTATCTAGCTTCTGACCTGCTGCTGAACCGGAAGGAGAGGCGGCGACACAGCCTCAACAGAAACTTTGTAGGCGACTACATCGGTATGGACGACAGGCCCGAACTCCGACAGTTCCTCGGCAAGAGAGAAAAGATCGACTTTGCAGACAAAGTCACAAAATATGACCGCCGCTTCAAGGTAAGTCCCCTTCAGTCTGCTGCTTGTTCCTGTTTATAAAACTGACCAAACATTTGTTGAGATTCTCTGTTTCTGCTTTTTTTTAGGGCATTAAGAGGGACTTGATCCTGACGCCAAAGTCTGTGTACCTGATTGGAAGAGAAAAAGTGAAACAGGGTCCAGAGAAAGGACAGGTGAAGGAGGTGATGAAGAGGAGGATTGATGTGGAGAAGATCCTGGCAGTGTCTCTCAGGTACATTCCCCTGAAAACTGGGTCAAACTGGGTTGTGATATGTTAAGTATTTTTTCTCCAGTGTCAGATATCATCTCCCTGGCTACAGTTGGAAAACAGGTTCTTCAAGCTTTTCACTTTCAGAAGTATTTATGCCTTGAAGTCGTTTTAATGAATGGCTCAAGCAGGCACTAAAGAAATGTTTACTCACAAGTTCCCAATACCAAACACAATCTGTAGACATAAACAGATTTGTTGCTCATTTTAGCTACGAAAGTCAACTTTAAGCACTACATCCTCACCAATTGTGATTTATGTGTAAATATCCATCCATTCATCCACCAATTTTCCACCGCTTATCCGGAGTGGCGTCGTGGTGGAGGCAGTTCCAGCAGAGGGCCCCAAACTTCCCTTTCCCTGACTGAGACTAATATTAAATCACCTTATTGTCATACACTTTCTTGTAACTGAGCCATTTGTAATTGGATTTCTTTGAATGTCTCTCCAACAGGGTTTAGATAAAAGTGAACTACATTCTCAAACTCAATCCTACTCTTACTCTGCTGTATACAGTGAAACTTGCCTATGCTTTTACTGTATACCTGCTGTCTTAATGCAAACAGTCCATGTGCATTATGGGTACTGATTATCAAACCAAAACATGCTACCATTCATTTTTAAACCCCTTGAGTGTTGTAACTTCATACACAGGGCACAGCATTAATACAAAAAGTGCTGAGAGCATGTTGAGAAAAAAGGTTACAGTACAGTACATGATACCAGTAGCTCATTAGTTGTTTCCAAAACAATGGCTTCCCATCATGCAGCAGGAGGGATGCAGGGCCCCGCCATGTAATCTGTACACATTGCGCTGCAGAAAGTCATGAATCTACTTCAAAGCCACAGTCTGGATTTCCAATCACACAAGTTCCCATGTTCCTGTAAATGTCACACATGGGACATTGAAAACATGTGGGGTCTATAAACCTGCCTCTTGTGTATATGTCTGTCTGTGTGTCCCTTTGTGTGCTGATTGATCAACCACATCTCAGAGATGTTACTGCAATGCATTCACAAACATTCTCATGAAGAATGTTGACTAGTGACTACAAGGAAAAGTAACAATAAAGGAATTGAGAGACCTGTGGGACCTTGTTGATGGGAATGCTGTATGACTAGTTTTAGAGGTATTTTAGAAATTGCAGAGATGTTGGTGCGAGCATGTGGCTTTTGAGTCAGTGGGGTAATGTGGACCAGGTGCTGAAATGAGCGAAAGCAGGAGCAGTAAAAAGGTCATCAGAGAAAAGCTCCTCCTCGCTGAGGGTAACAAAGTGTCCTTGTGTGGGTTACGGGCACAAGCTGTCTTCCCTCTTCAGATGTGAGACGCTTTGTGAGCTCCCTTTTGTTTCCATGCAAATGTGAAATATGAGTCTGACCCTCCATCTTAACCTCCATCAAAGCAGAACGGTTTAGGTGCTGAGTGTCTTTAAAATACTCAATAGAGGGAAGATCTCCCCCAGGTGTGTCTCCCTCTCCACTCCCAGACAAAGAAGAAAGTCAATTGTTCCTTCCTGCTCCAATGCAGTAAAGATAACAAAACAGGGATTTGTTTATCTCGTAGGGTGTATAATTGTAGTGGATGAAAACATATCGAGTATGGCTAATTACCAGATGCTCTTTTTCAAGATGTCAGTTTTTGAGTCAAGAGCCAACATCAGCCTTCAAAAGAGGCTTGTTTTTAGCCGAGCAGGCAGATTGACAGATGCACACACAGTCACAACCGTAAACATGATCTTGTAAAATCACGAGTTATATGATCTTTTTATGTCACAGCTGATACTATGATTTTAAGTTTTGTATTTAAATAACTGTGTTCATGTTTTTCAGCACAATGCAGGATGATTTCATTGTCCTGCACGAGCAGGAGTACGACAGCCTGCTGGACTGTGTCTTCAAGACCGAGTTCATCAGCTTACTGTCGCGCAGGTTTGAGGAGAAAACCCAGAGGAAGCTACCACTCAAGTTTAATAACACGTAAGTAAACACAAGCATTGATAAAATAAATGTCAACTAAAGAGGGATTCTAGGAACTGAATGGGACACATCTTCTTTGTGTTTGTTTATTCACACCTCTTGAGTCTGAGTTTAACTTAATTATTTAGACTTTAAATCAGACTAGTGCTGAATCTTACTTGTGAATAAGTCAGTGTGTCACTTAAATCTTGAACCAGGGTTAGACTCAAAACTCAGAAAATAAACTCTGACATTCAACACCCTTTCTGGGAGGTAAAAGTATTTTTATACAAATCTGTGGTGTGTCATCATCAATCAGTCATCCACTAGTAGTCTTTCTTTTATATATTGTATATATATTCTATCCTGATGTGCCTCAATGTTCAGAACAAGCCTGCATCAGAAAAGAATAATCACACAAACATTTTTAAGAATTTAAATAATGCAGTCACTGGAAATTGAAGGGAGGGCAATTGTAGCTTAAACTTTTCACAACTGTATTGTTTGTCCCTCAGACTGGAGATGAAGTTGAAGAAGGAGAACTGGGGCTTCCTGAGCGGGGGCGGCTCCCGGCAGGTCTTGTTTGTCGGGGGTCAGGGAGACATGCCTGTCCTGAATCCTTCCAGCAAATCTCTGCAGGTCAGCGTCGGCCCGGGACTTCCAAAGAACACACGTAAGTATTAGCAGACATGAAATACCTGATCTCACTATGAGCTGTGATATCCTTTACCTGAAGTGTGGACTAAGGTCACTCAATGAACTGGAGTCACGAACCTAACATGGTCAGAAAAACTAAACAAGATCTCTAACTCCAATGACTCATCCTTGGATATAAGCCCTAAAACCTCATACACTTGTGAGCAGTTGGTCTCGGCAAAGTGTTTGAGACATCCTAGTGTTTAGAATAAAAACCTAAAGAAGTATTCAACCTATATATTCAACCTTATTTTGATTAATGATTCTCATTACTCTTGGTACTATAAATCTGTAAATGTTCACATGGAAAAAGCATAACTTTACCTGTGAATTTTAAAACCATTTCAACACAGCCTTTTTTTTATCTCTCGTTCTTCATTTCTTTTGTCCTCAGGCCCCACCAGGAAGACCTTCTCTCAGGTCCGCTCCAGAGCTCACCAGCACACCCCCTCGAGGGCCGCACCGGGGCCTCCAGGTACACGTTCACAATAAACAGGTCACAGGGTTTGAACATTTTCCTCTTACACCCATGTGATCTCTAAAACAATCTCTTTTTTTGTAGTTGCTCAACAGAATGGTGGCCATAAAAACAGTAACCATGCAGCCAATCAGAGGAACTCGCAGCACCACGGCCAGCGGCATCCTGCGCCCGACAACCCAACACGACCCTTCCTGCCTAGCAACGGCAGCCAGCTGAAGGAGAGAGGAGGCAGCCAGCAGCCGCCCAACCTCGACTGTCTGAAAGTCCCCGATCAAGGAGCTGCAGGGTGAGGAACTCGCACCAACACAGTCAATTAAAACACATACAAGTACATACAGGAGTAGACGATATAAAAATCATAAAGGCAGATCACATGTCACGAACAAAGACTTGCCGGAGGAGTTATTAATTAATAATAATAATAGCTTGGATTTATATGGCGCCTTTCATGAGGCCCAAGGTCGCTTCAATTGATATCAGTCAACACTTCATACTGAATAGGTTCATCGTTATCCATTTTAGTTTTATCCTGGTAAATCGTTATTGTCTGTTTGGTGCACAGATTGTCCTCATTTCTCACTTTGCCATATTCAATAAAAGTTCACAGTTTTGTAAGAATCTGTCTGCAGGTAAATGGCTTCTTTGGAGATGTTTTTTAAAATTATTTTAAGAAAGATTCTTCCTATTTAACAGAATCACATGTTAGTGTCTTTGTTCACATCTTACTGCCTAGAAATAGAATATCTCAGTCACCATAAAAAAATAAATAAAAGGGTGTAATTGAGGTAATAAAATCCAGTTTTTCTGCACAATAACTGAGTTGCTTAGCTCTTAGATGTTGCAATTTAAACGTTGGCCTGAAAAGTGTTAATGAGTCTTTTCTATTTCCATTACCATGAATTTGACAAGTATGACTCACACATTTAAGTACTGAGACCCCTTTAACAGCTGACATATGCTACTAATTATTATTATTCAGTTTCATTGGACTTATGGCATTTAGTTCACACTTAAAGGCCTCTCCCATTATGTACCTACATTCCTGTTTCTGCTCTGTATAAATACATGTCTTCACACATTTAGGCAGTGTGATGCAATATCACATGCACACACACTTTTTATATGCCAAAGGTACCTTGGATACACACTCGTACCCCTTGTTCTTATTGAAAATTGCCATAATTTGGATGATTTATTCTTTTTTAGCAATGGAGACAGACGACCAACTTCCAATGGAGGAATGTGAGTTTAAGAGTTTGCAGTGTTTGGGTGGTGGTTTAGGACGAGACAAGCTCAGCAGCAGGACATGTTGATACTTCTCCTCTTGTACCTTTTGTCTTGTAACTGTGAAAAAGGAAAAGTTCAAACTCACCAAAGGAGCTGTAGTTTGCAACTAATATTTTTGTTTCTCTGCTGCTTCTGAATTTCATTGATGACAAATGGGTATTCTTAGCAAGTCATGTTAATATGATAGATCTTTCATTGTGCAATGAAAGATAATTCTTTTAATGAAGGAATCCCTGCTGTGCACCACTTATGATGCCCAATTTTAAATCAACGATCTCTTTTTATTAAAGAGATGAACAACACTTTTTGATGTACTGTTCCTTAAAGGGAAGCTTAAATATTTTACTCAGTAAATGCATATATTGCATTTGTATAAACTACCTTGCCACTTCATCTATTCTGAATGGTTTGATCCAGAGTTGGTTGTACAGTTGAGTTAATTTGGCATTGAGTTGAAAACTAATTTGAAAACAGAATATACAACCATGAATTAATAAAGCCAAGAAACAGAAAACACCAATTTAAACAACTCCTGACTTTGGATCAACTCTCTCTGCTCTTAAATGCTTCCTGAAACGTTTTTGTTTTGTTTTTCTTGGTTCATTGTAAAACCTAAAGTGTGTCCTCAATCACCATCTTGTGGCTGATTTGTGAACAGCAACAGCTTGTTATATTAAAGCAGGAAGTATTATCCACACTAACATATACAGTACTTGTCCAGAGAACATACAGCTAATGTCTCGTGACAATTAAATAACACCTTTGTTTTTAAGCTTGAACGCAATGTGGTTCTGACAGCCGTGCAAAAATCGAATTCGTATCTAAATGTTATACGTAACAAGATGGTGATTATGCAAACGTAGTATTTTTGAGAAGTCCTATAAGAGTGATATCTCATAAAACCAACTCACCTACAAACAGCTGCTTCTGACTGAGCTTCACAGCCTACAGCAGCACAGTCCTCTGAACACACTGTATCTCCCTCCTGCTGATGTTGACAGTCGTGTGGTTTCCCTCTTTTCTTTCTCATGATGTCTCAGGGCCCACAGACCCTCAGCCAGCAGGCCTGCTCCGGGGGGGGGGCGACCCAAACCTGCCCCCAAACCCAAACCGCAGGTGCCCCAGTGCAAAGCTCTGTACGCCTACGACGCTCAGGACACAGACGAGCTCAGCTTCAACGCTGACGACCTCATCGACATCATCAAAGAGGGTAAGATGGCTTAAACGTTTTGTGGAGATCTCAGTCAAATGTTTAAGATTCAAGTTGTATTGTCATATGCACAAAGCTATAGTGTAGAAATGGCAATGAAATTCTTCTGAACTGAGCTCTTCCAACAATGCAACATATATAATAAAATGCAAAAATAAAAAATAAAAAGTAGTGCAAAACGTCTATATACAATAGAATATAGGATGTGCACAAGAACAGAATATTAAATTAAATAATGTAAATGAAGACAAAATTAAATATGGTTGATTGCAGTGAAAATTGTTAGCCATATGGAAAACTAATGTATTCATCTTTGTTGTTTAGATGCTTCCGGGTGGTGGATAGGACGACTTCGTGGAAAGCAAGGTCTTTTCCCCAACAACTACGTCACAAAGGTCTAAGAGCTGCAGGTTTACAGCTCGAGGAGGAGAGTTTGTTCCCCGCTGACCCTCTCAGAGGACGGGACGGAGCTCACGGCCAGAGAGAGAAGCACTGCGAGACTCACTGAGGAGAAAAACGTCTTCCTCTGCTGCCTTCTCACAAATGAATGTAACTCCCGGTTACACCACCAGACCAAAAGACCAGCTTGAAATGAGACTCTGCTTTTAAAGACAAGAAGACTGTGTGGGGTCTGTTTTCCTCCACAGTCCCTCTGAGTACTGATCAAAACTATTTATTGTATTTATAGCTTTCTGTGTTCTCCTTACTGTCATTTATATCTTGCTGAGGATTTGAGCTCCAACTATTTTTGAAGCGTTGGATTGAAGTATGCTTAATCTGTGGGACCAGGCTGTAATTTTTACTCTCAGATGAAGGTTTGATTGCAGAGAGGTGATCGTCTCGGTGGCAAAACGGAAGCTACTGCTGCTTTACTAGGAATATTTATTTTGGTGCAAAACTGTAACTACTTACAGGGAACGGCTTTTCAGAAAATCATCACACTGTGTTTTTAATGATTTTTAATTCCAAAGCAATAACACTTTTTATGTTTTTCGTTCCGTAAATTCATTTAGAAGGCCATACCCCGGGAGAACCAGCTACATCTTACATTTTTAGTTGTTTTTTCTATTACACCAGTATATTTTAGACACAGTAGACCCCTGAGCATGCGGTCTGTGGTGTATTAGCACTTTATTGGTACAGGTACTACCTTGGACACAGACATCTTCACTTGTTTATGCCACAGCTGCAAAGTCTATGAAGGACGGGTTGCAAAGCGAGCAATAAGCAAGAATCATTTGTTTACATGAAATGATAAAAACAGGCATTTTGGATCTGATTCTGTATATGTGTTCATATTTTAGAAGTACGCCTGTTGTTGGTTAGATTTTAAATTAATTGTTTTGTATTTTCTCTGAAGGATCTTAGTATTCTGAATTTCCTCTGCTTTTGATACTCACAGGGCTGCTTTATTTACAGTTCAGCTTCACATAATGGTTATCACAAATAGGGTGAATGGATTTTTGTTTGTGCAAAAGGTTTTTTTAGGTGAAAGGAATGTGTTGACATTTTTCCGTGGCACTACAAAGAGTTCATTTTTGCTCTGCTTTACTGTTTCTGCACATCTTTGCACTGCTGTTGCATTACTTAAACATTCCTATGTATTTTTTTAATCAAATAACCACATTATGCTCTCGTCAGTAAAAAAAAACAAAAAAACAGCTGGGACTTCTGTTATAGATTTTATGCATCATGAAATATAGTTTGATCTGGGATGGTTGAAAACATCCTTGTGCAATACAAAACAGTAGATGCATTTTTTAATAAAGCATGTAATGTTGTATATTTAACTGCTTTGTTTTGTTTTATTATCAGAAATAAACATTGATCAACTGGATGTTTATGCTTATTATCATATTACTATACTCACCTGCCATCAGGACTGCAGGCCGAGGCTTTAAAATACTGAAATCTGTTGTTAAGGGTACTCACAGACCAGATCCCTCAAAACATCAGTTGTTTCGTGCCAAGCTTTTGCTAATCTGGTTTTATTTCCACATGTATTAGATTAATTTCATTGTTAAAATAATATATATATATAATATATAGTTTTGGTAAATGTCATTGTTAACGAGAAACAGTGCCAGAGTTTTCTTACATGATTGGTCAGAAACCTTTTTCAACCTTTTCAGGAATAAAATTCTGGTGTGAAAAAAAAATCACTAAAAGTACTGAATTGTGTTTTATTTATGATTAATTTCTAATTAATTTCCTTTTTTTATATTAAATGTAAAAACGACAATAATAATATCATAGACGTCACTAAACCCCCAATGAAAAATATGGCATCTTATTGACATTAAATACTTCTTAATGGAAGGCATTTTGATATTCCCAAGTGGTAAAAACAGGTAAACAGTAATCAACTGATTCGAAGGACACTGGCCTTTCATTGCTATAATTAAAATAATTTAACACCTGTGATATTTCTGATGAGAGAAGTCTGTCTGATGTTTGCATCTGTCTGCAGATCCATCTAAAGCAGTGGTTCCCAACCTGGGGGGCGCGCCCCCCTTGGGGGGGCACCAAAGATCGCAGGGGGGGCGCCAGGCCTCAGATGATTTGAGGCCAAATATCATATTTCGACTTTTTTTTTAACATATAATTGTAACGCAATACATGATTGTCACTAAAAGCCTTTGTCTCTACATTACAATAAAATATTCAAACAATCAACTATTTACGACTTTTGAATCCACATAAACACATCGGCAAAATCTTTGAGCATGTGTTTTAAACAGTTTAATCCCTTTGTGAATTGTTTCCACCCGTGGAGGTAAAAGGCCGTATTCCCTCCGCTCAGGGTGTGCACTGGCAACATTTGTCTAAATCCAGAGGGGTGTTCGATACACTTACCGATCCGGTTGTGTGTGTGTGTTTGTGTGTGTGTGTGGTGAGTGTGTGTGTGTGTGTTGTGGGTGTGTGGTGTGTGTGTGTGGCTCTGTCTGTGTTGTGTGTGGTGTGTGTGTGTGAGTGTGTGTGTGTGTGTGTGTGTGTGGTGTGTGTGCCTTTTCTCTGCTGTGTTGTGTGGTGTGTGTGTGTGTGTGTGTGGTGTCGTGTGTGGAGTGTGGTGTGTGTGTGTGTGTGTGTGTGTGTGTGTGTGGTGTGTCTCTGTCTGGTGTGTGTGTGTTGTCTCTGTCCTGTTGTGTGTGAGTGTGGTGGGTGTGTGTGTGTGTTTGTGGTGTGGTGTGTGTGTGGTGTGTTGTGTGTGTGTGTGTCTCTGTCTGTGTGTGTGTCGTGTGTGTGTGTGTGTGTGTGTGGTGTGTCTCTGTCTCTGTCCTGTGTGGTGTGTGTGGTGTGTGTGTGTGTGTATGTTGTGTGTGGTGGTTGGTGTGTGTCCTGTCTGGGTGTGTGTGTGTGTTGTGTGGTGTGATGTGAGTGTGTGTGTTGTGTTGTGTGTGTGTGTGTCCTTTCTCTGTCTGTGTGGTGTGTGTGTGTGTGTGTGTGAGTGTGTGTGTGTGTGTGTGTGTGTGTTGTGTTGTGTGTGTCTCTGTCTGTGTGTGTGTGTGTGTGCTCTGTCTTGTGGTGAGTGTGTGTGTGGGTGTGTAGTGGTGTGTGTTGTTGTGTGTGTGTGTGTGTGTGTGTGTGTGTGGTGTGTGTGGTGTGTGTGTGTAGTGTGTGTGGTGTTGTGTGTGTGGTGTGTGTGTGTTGGTGTGTGTGTGTGTGTCCTGGTCTCCTTTGTGTGGTGTGTGTGTGTGTGTGTGTGTATGTGTGTGTGTGTGGTGTGTGTGTGTGTGGTAATGTGTGTGGTGTGTGTGTGTGTGGGTGTGTGTGTGTTGTGTGTGTCCTGTCCTGTCTGTGTGTGTGTGTGTGTGTGTGTGTGTATGTGTGTTGTATGTGTATGTGGTGGTGTGTGTGTGGTGTTGTGTGGTGTGGGTGTGTGTGTGTGTGGTGTGTATGGGTGGTGTGTGTGTGTGTGTGTGTGTGTGTGTGTGTCTCTGTCTCTGTCTGGTGTGTGGTGTGTGTGTGGGTGTGTGGTGTGTATGGTTGTGTATGTGTGTGTGTGTGTTGTGTGTGTGTGGTGTGTAGTGTGTGTGGTGTGTTTGTGTGTGTGTGTGTTTGTGTGTGTGTGTGTGTGTGGGTGTGGGTGTGTAAATAATACTGATGGTTTATAAGGGGTACAAAAAATTGGAAAATTTACCAAACAAATAAAGAAGTCAAGCGGTAGCAGAGTTTGAGGCTTCATAGCCACTGGCTTAGAGCTTTGGGTGCAGCCCACAAAGCGAAGTCCGAACCCTTCTCTTTAGAACTGTTGCGTCCTGGTCGCTTGGGTTTGGGAAGTGGATGGTGGGGGTCTAGTCATCCAGTGGTAGTATGTTATTGTCTTAATGTTTTATTACAATTATCTATTATTAAATTTTGTGTATATATCATGTTTTGGTTATTATTATTGTTGATGAGTGGACGGAGAGCACAGACCACAAAAGGTCTATTTCTCCTTCACGTACTCTTCTCTGTCCTTTGCCAACGGTTGAAGGTGCTAGAGTCACGCCCTCCTCAGACGAATGGTCTCTCCTTGTCCTCCTCCTCCTCTTTGCCTCTCCTTGTCTCTCCTTGTCTCCTCAGTTAATACCTCGGCCGTTATAAAATGTTTTATTCACACTTACGATGTTTTTTTCTAGAGTTATATTTCAACGGGTTTAATAAACTCTAAAGTTCAAAAAAGTTTGAAAAAACCCGCTTTTTTTTTTTGTAACTACCTATTTTTGATCTCTTTGAAGTTATATTTTTTTGTAATCGATAAAAAACGTCTGAGCGACGAAACTCCCTAGACTAACGGGTGAGCGGGAGGTGTGAGCAACGCAAATCCTTGTCCCGGAATTACACCGCCTGGGAGGCACGCTTGCGCGTTTGCCTCATACACATCCCCAATCACACATCCCCACCCACCACCAATCACACAATACGACTCACACATCCCCACCACACATCCCCCATCCACAGAAATCCCCCATCACACATCCCCCATCCACACATCCCATCACCACATCCCGCAAATCACACATCCCCACACACAATCACATCACCATCGACAATCACACGAAATCCCATCACACTCCGACTCACGACATATACACATCCAATCACACATCCAATCACACATCCCCCGCCAAACCTTAACCCGGAGTTAAAGAACTACATTTAGACACTCGACGTAGATTGGAACAGGGTTGGAAATTCTCGGGGGGCGTTTACCTGGGGACAACCTTCAAGGCGGCGGCCGGGGCGGGTGTGTGTGTTGCCCACCGCCCCGGCGGGCTTTGTCGGCCATCAATTTCAAAGAGTTTCAGAGTTTTACGATGTTATGACAGTGTTTGAGCCTACTTACACTTCACGAAACAATTTCCTCCCACTTTCGCATTGATTCCTCGAGAATATCCTCACTGAAACTACAAATACCCCCTGATGTCCTACTTAAAGTAAACACTAAGGCGACATACTTTAATTTCCTGCC
>NW_011364196.1:249443-265557 GCF_000735185.1 Notothenia coriiceps | reverse complement strand
ATAGTTGTCTCGTCACTCAAAACAGCGTGATCCTGACTGTGGAATTATATGGTTATCGTATTAGACACCTTGAGATATCGGGAAGGTGGATTACTAAGATTATCAACAGCGTCTTAGGAAATTATAGATAGAAAAAATAACTATAACATAGATTATTAAACAGATGTTACTGACATAAAAATTTAATAATGCAGAATAAAAAAAGCAACACATATCCTAAAAAGTGAAACACAAAGCAATCATGTAAATTAGAGAAAAGGTAAGAGAGAGATTTGATAAGATTAAGGACTAGAGATAGACAATTACAAGACAAAGATTACTGTATTATTATAAGTTATATAAGCAATAGTATTTGTGCTTGCTGCGACATATATGTGATAGAAGAGAGAAAGGCTCCACAGGTAAGAAAAGCAAATAATAAGTTTAGATTTCAGATATTGTGACTGTTGTGACAATACGTTAATGAAGTAGAGTTTAGCAATGACTGCGAGTCAAAGTGGGTTCTACAAACAATTAGAGAGGTTCTACAATGTGATAAGATATATTGATATATATAAAAAAAATTTACATGAAATTGACTAATGGCATAAAGGGTGATAGAGAGAGTAGAGGAGAGAGAGAGAGAGATAGTATTAGATAGTTATATAGTGTGTTGATAGATAGAGAGAGAGAACATTGTACCTTGCAAATCAATAGCGGGTACATTTTACCCGTTGGTGGTTTTGGGTATACAGCGACCTCTGGCGGTTCTAGTGTTAAAGAGCGCTGCACAATCATTTGGAATTTTTTTATTTTGAAAGAATGGTCTGTTATAAAATAAAATAAAACTGTGAATCAGACAGTAATGAATATTTAGAACCAGAAGCAAGCGGGACAATCAGATTTTTTCTGGCCTTCTCAAATATCCATTCGATAATCCAGAGGCACTTATCCGAAAACCCAGATCACTTTCCTCCCTCTTCTATCTCAGGCCTCACTTTCTGCTCCTAAACTGGATAATAAAAAGGATTGCTTCCAAAGCCATAATGAACACATCATGTACTTATTTAAATATATATAGTACGGACATGCATATAATTAATAAGATATGCAATACGGGAGCGGTCAGTGGCAGGAGAGGGGTTGTTATTCAAAAACTAAGGAACATTCGGTAAAAAATGCGCCACAGGAACCAAGTTCTCCAGCGTACTTTTCTGGGGCCTCATGTATAACGCCGTGCGTAGGATTGACGTGGGAAGGTTGCTTACGTAGT
Organism: Notothenia coriiceps; assembly: GCF_000735185.1. Classification (NCBI taxonomy): domain Eukaryota; kingdom Metazoa; phylum Chordata; class Actinopteri; order Perciformes; family Nototheniidae; genus Notothenia; species Notothenia coriiceps. Next base: position 264,305 of record NW_011364196.1, on the reverse strand, counting down.
AGAAATCCGAAAAATCGGTCCATACATTTTCCGCCACTTTCCGATTCACCAAACATTGCGTACCGGCGAGGAAAGTGCGTATGGCACTTCCTACGCCGGTTTCCCTTTATAAATCACAACCGACTCAAAATGCGGTGCAGCTTTTGCGGGCTTCACGTAACGCCCATATTTGCCTATAAATAGTCAAAGAAACGCCCTTTCATTCATTCATTTTGACTGACTGTATGGAGAAGATCGCAGGAAATGACGACAGAACAGCTAAAAAAAACATCTCACACTGTGTCAGATTTGGGTTGTTTTGGGGAGGTCGAGATAAATCATATTGTTTGGTTGATGCTGTTTGAACCATTGTAGCAGCATGGAGGTCGGATCGTCACCAAAATAAATAAATAAGTGGTCCGAAAAAGGTTAATGACAAAAAAAATACACATAGCCTTCCTCAGGCAGTGTGTTTGTACCGGGGACAGGAGACCCCCCTTGATGAGAAACTGTAAGAAATTATCGGGGAATCCCTCCGGAGTGGAGTCATGACGACTGGATCTGAATTATGTTTTCGTATTTGGTGGTTTATGTCCGAGCTGTCGATCAGCTGTGCGCAGCGTCTCCACTGCAGCAACTCTGCATATATCCACCATTTAAAGGAAATACAACTAATGTGTTATATTAGCTGTACAATTTACCACATATGGTGTGTTTCCATACCTCCTGTGTTTTATGAGCGACTTATCAAGTCTTAGCAAACGGCATAAAACATGATTAAACATGGTAGTATATAAAACCATGCTCGTATCTACAACCTATAGAAATGCAAAACGGCGTCAGTTTAGACGTAATTCTGTCCTCCTGCTTACCGCATCATTTATGAGAAAACATTTCATAACATTAACACAACATATTCGAGGTGGTTTTAAATAACATATCCGTATTTATTTATTTCTCCAAGTTATGTTTTTGTGTGCACTGAGGAGTCTCAAACAGGCGTTTGTTAAATCATTTTAAGATTGGCTTTAATCAATGTTTGAAAATGAATTCTTCATATATGATAAATGAGAGGTAACATTTTATTTATGGTATTATTTCCACATATTTCTCTCCATTCTTCCTTCTGCCAACGGTGTCGCAGTTTCTCGTCTCTCCCGTTTTTGTGCTTAGTGCGTACGCATGGGTTAGAGTTTGCTTGGAGGACCGCACGTTTTCCCGTCAAGTTAGTATTTTATAAATCGCAAACATTGCGTAGAAACTGGCGTACGCCATTTTTTGAGCGTATATCCCTTTATAAATGAGGCCCCAGAGCTGGACTGTGGATGTGTATCGGCATTTCACCTTAGAACGACCTTATTGGGCCCATTTATGATTCAGTCCTTGAACTATACGTCTATTGCCAGTGATAAGAGTGCTTCAGATTAAATGAAACAATTGAACTGTGGTCTTTGACCTTAATTAGATTGTATGCGATCAGTTTTGTTGTAGCTACATATTTGATTTTTATCAGCCATACTGTAAATCACAAGAGGAAAACAGATTAGCCGTTTTAAGGCCTACAAATGTATAGATATTTAAAGGGGGATTGTATTAATTGTGTAGAGGGTATAAGTGACATCCCCAATCAATTAGCAAAACAAACAGAAGTTCAATAGAGGCACCATGTTATTTATTGATAAGTGATAAAAAATCATTCTATTTTTAATATAGATGTTGGATTACCCTATGATTGACACGAGATTCACAGCCTCCAGGATAAATGGAAGGAGTTGCAAGATGATCTACCCCAAAAGCATTTCAAAACAAAGAAAGTTTCCTAATAGTTGTGCTTTTTTAAATAATTAATTATGGATACAAAAAAAATCTTCTTCAGGACTGTGAGGAACATTTGTTGACATTGCTTTGTTAATTTATATGTGACCCAATTACTAATCTAAGGCCTGGATGGTGAAGATGTTACATAATACATATCAATTTACATTTAGACCTGAGACTTCATTGAATTGTTTAGAATAAGTCAATTAACATGTAAGGATTGACCTTAGTGATGAAAACGTTGACCAAAAGAGCAATTTACCAACTTTTTATGTCTGTTTTTGTGCATTTACATATTACATATCAATAATCATTTCAAACTGAAGCAAAATATATACAAGTAATGACATCGTGTAATCTACAAATAATACAAAAAGAGAATATAGGATATAAAATAGTTTTCTATGTCAACAAGATGTTGTCTACCCAGACTGTGAATGTGTTTGAAAGGGACAGAATCTGAGCATTTACAGTACGTTCTTGAGAAGATGTGTAAAAGATGTGACTCTTTTAAACTCAATATTACATTTGAACAGTGTTATCCTTTCATGAAAGACCCAACATTAACTCAAACATCTGATTTTCAAAGAGGACATAAAGGAAAAGACCAAATTAAGAGTTATCCAAGTTTATTAATATTATCTTTTAAAACTAATATAAATCCCACAGAATATGATCCTGGTGCCTTTAAGTCAACGAATGCATGGATACCTGCTTTACTGCATTTCAACACTCCGTTCAAAATATCGTTTTTTACCTTTTTTAATATTCATCAGAGTGGAAATACATGGCCTCAGTGCACGTCATATTCACAACTACTCTCCTTCCTTTTTCTCTCTTGTGCAAGTCTATGCGAGTGAGTTAGTCAACAGTATTAGTGTGTTTTTCTTTCAGCAGCAGCCAAAATGGGCGCCGCTGCTCAACTACACAGAGACAAAAGGGAGGGTGGATAAAACGGTTTTGAAGTGTGAGAACAAACAGTAAATATTTATCCCGAATTGAGCTGTGTATTTCTCACACACACACACGCACGCACGCACGCACACACACACGCACACGCACACAGGAACTCAATGCCACTGCCAGTATGAAATTGACAAAATGATCCCAGGTTGCAGGCTCATGTGAAATGTCTTGCACACATTTAGACCTGAGATCATCTTACAGAAACCTTACTAACCATCACAGGCCTGTCTGCGGGGCCGAAATATGAAGAAAAAACTCAGAGCAGGACCCAACACTCGCTCAGTTTATGAAGAACAGTCGAGAGAGACAGGTGACATTTTCCTTTTTCTCTAAAATACGTCAGGCGGTGATAACGGTGTCTTTAGTCAAATGAAGTGCTGGAGGGAGGTGTGATCGTAGCAAAGCATGTGCATATTCTGGGAGGTGAGGTGAACATTGAAGTTTATTTCCACTCTAGAAATACTGGGTGTGCACTAATACAGCAGCTGATCTGTTAACATATTTCCCTAGTTAGGAATGTCTTGATTTACTTAAAAAACATCTTTCACTAACAATCCACATCTTCTAAACATAAACTAATCAATACAATGATTGGTAAAATGAATCCTGCAATGTTTGTTTTTTTTAAACTGGATGGTGACATTGTATTCTAGTAAAGCAAGGCATTAGGTTTACAGAAATGCAACTTTACTAGAGCAGCTATCCTCACCTGCGAGTTGTTAGGCCGTGTTAAGCCCACGTTATATGTGCAAAGAAATGCATTGCAAGGAAACATGCAGAGAAACAAAACAAAGAATGACACTTGAGGAAACAATCAAAAGCTACATAAAAGCTTTATAAATACAATAAAATCTTAAACCCTTAATGGAGAAGTCTAGCTGTTGTAGTAATATGTGGTAGCTGGCACTCTAGGCTCAATGCTTTTTCGTCAGGTGTTTTTTTATTTTCTCGTAGAAGAGCTGCGCAGGTAATTCATGCCATCTTTGGTTGACTGCAGTACTGAAGAGAAAAATTAATATGATCTCAAAATAAATTTTCAACAAAAGGGTTTGTTAGAAAAACAGCATCAACTCTCAGCAGACAGCTGCGCCTCAATGTCCACTCTGCAGATGGGGCACTTCTTATTGGTGAGGAGCCACTGATCCACACACAGCTGGTGGAAGAGGTGCATACATGGTAGGCGTCTGGGGGGGGGGACACACAGAGGCAAACATTAAAATCCAACTAACAAATACAGTCTGTGTAGCCTTAGCTTATTCTTGTGTGTCCAGAAACGTTTGCAGAAATGAAGGAATAGCATCGCTCCGCTTGGGTTAAAACATGTGCTGAATGTACCAAGGACTGTTTATCGAAATAAACTGGCTTTTTGTAAAATCGCAAAAATTATCCTTAAAAATATTTTTCTTTGAAAACCTTTCAAATGTACACATAAAACTGGAATATTCTTTATTCTTCACATACTGCTGCCCTCTGTTCTTTATTCTGTCTTTGCACTTTTAGTAAGAAGAAATTATAACAATAAGAGAAGTTGAGCAATTATGATACCATTTATAATTCAAACAAAGGATGAATTATATCAGAAATGTGTGAACCTAATATCATTTTTTGCTGAAAGTTGATTAATTGATTAAAGGAATTTTAAATCCAAAATAATGTTTTACCTAAAAAATAATACTTATGAAAACTGTAGGTTTGGAAATGTGTACCTACAATCCTTCAAATGCTATTTTTGATGACTCGTCAATTTAGTAGAACAGTTGTTTTTTTTAAGATGCAAAATGCAAAAAATCCTCTAAAACCAACAGAGGGCAGAAAATCCTTGAGAGAAAAAACCTGAGCGAGTGCCAAAAATCAGCTCCATGAGGCCGGTAATTTTAGGGCACTCTGGGGTTTTCTGTTTATTGCTATACCTTTGGGTCTAAAAAAAACATTTCTCGAGAGATTGTGGATGAATGGAACAACTACACCTGCCATCCCACATGTCACGCCTCTAAAAGCGTAATTAAACACTCAAAACCATGAGAAAAAAAAAATGGCACAAACACCCAGGAGGGAGCTGTTTACCTGACGTCCTCCCCCTCCTCCAGTATTGACAAACAGATGGTGCATTTTTCTTCTGTGTCTTCTTCATCTGCCCCTTCTTCTTCGTCTTGCTTAATAAGCAGCTTTCTCTGTTTGGGGGAGACATTTGGAAAGTTGACTTTTGATGTTCAGCATCGATAAGGAAAGCTGTCTCAGCAGAATCATCACATATCATTAATAATCCTATTATTCCAGTCTCTTTCTCACATAAGTTACGGCTCAACTTAAACACTGTGTAAAATGACAAGTCCATTTTAAGTTTGTATATAAGTAAACTATTGTCTATTATGGGTAACTGTTTAGAACAAAAATGTCAAACAAACCATTGCCTTTGGGGACAGAGAGAATGGTCATTTTGTCCTGAAAACAGAAATATCTATCTATGCTAAACAAATTAAACAATACCCAAATCAAAGTTAATCTAGAGCCGAATTCCCTGGCCCTCCCAAGACTCAAGCTAACATCTACAGCACATGTGAGCAGAGACATGTTTCCAAATTGAATTGTTTATTTTTTCTCACCGATTCTGGGGTTGCGAGCATATTTTTCCCAATAGATGCCCAGGCTTCAGGGGTTAACTCTGGGTCAATGTCTCTCTCCAACACCTTCTGTATTGGGTGGCAGGGGTGTTAGATCGATTGTTCAGATACATTGGGAAATCTCTAAGGAAAAATGTTTCCTCAACAACGTCTTCACAGCAGCAATCTAGAAACACAGACCACCGCGCACTCTGTCCCAGAATAAACTGTAACAGACACATGCATGACTATTCACAGTATCTACAGAATCCAATAAACAACACACACTCTGATCAGCGCTCACCTTTTTGTACTTGTGTGGGTAAGTGCACCTCTCTATGGTTCCCTGAGAGGCTCCTCGGTTCACAGTCCCCAATCTCTCCTCTAAATGCAGCAGGTCCTGAAGGACGCAGCATAAACACAATGTTTTAGAATGATGAAGAAAGGTTTCTTGGCTCTGTAACGGATACAATTCCTCTTACTGTGCACAAAAGAGCAGAAAACCTGAATAATCCGTTCAGATTTAGCGGTTGAAACCTGTGACTCTGAGTTAGATTTGTCTGGGGTTCAGTGTCTTGCTGAGGGAAACATCATATCACTGACAAGATGATCAAACATCGATCTGCTGTGCCTGAGTTACAGCTGACTCGAATCGAGTTAAATGATATTAAAACTTTAGCAATTGATGAAGAACAGCTTAGTGGACCTAGAGTTACAATATTGCTTGTCAAGACATTAACGCCCCTGTCACACTGTCCCGAAATTGACACCCGATGGACACACGAATATGGAATTGTGAATTTCACACGAAGATGGCCCCGAACCACACACGAAGGCAACATTTACATTACATTTAAGACATACAACTGCAACGAAAGTAACACAAACAATTATGTTAAAGTATTATGATACTGTACTGATATTTTCAGACTTTGTTCTTTACTTTCTCCGTCTTTATATGTAGAAGATATTACGTTTTCTCCGTCATGTCGTTTCCATAGCAACAACAACTTCCTCGCCTTCAAAATAATATATGATATCCTTTTTAGTTTCACAGAACACAAATTGGGTTATTTACATAATATGTTTACATGATTTTGTTGTGCAATAAAACAACCAGATGGACACACGATAAAGGAAATGTTCAAATTTGGCTCTGATCGTAGCAACATCGGGCCATTCGTGAGGGCATCTTAAGCCATCTTTGGCATGCCAAAGATTTTGCCACCGCTCCCGAAGTTGCTGCCGGAGCCTGAGAAACTCCACCGGCGGTCATACGATGGCTTAAGATGCCCTCACGAATGGCCCGATGTTGTTACGATCAGAGCCGAATTTGAACATTTCCTTAATCGTGTGTCCATCGGGTGTCAATTTCGGGACAGTGTGACAGGGGCTTAAACCTTTTCTCAGAATGTACTCAAACTATGGTATTTTATCCCACTTTTCCAGATATGTCTGTTTATTTTAAATAAAAACAGAATTAAGTGTATACTGTTATGATGTGTCCTCATTTAAACATTATTCCGATCAGTCTTGCAATTATTTGTAAGTTAATATTGGCGATGGCAGTGATTAATTGAACAATAACAAATGTACTCTTTATTGTCCGAGTTGTGTCGGGACTGAGAAAAACGAAATAAGCCACTGTGAAATAAACAGTCCTCACCTCATAGGTTCTTCCAAAGCCAGTCATTCTAGATGAGATGTACCGAATGTGCGGGTAGGTCACTTCAGATATGCCAGTGTGCTGCGAGGGACGAAAAGAAAACCATTTGATGTTTCACTTTGTTTTGTTCAAGATGACAAAGAATAATCTCAGCATGTTCCTCTCATCAATTAAGGCTTTAAGAGTTTCTGAATCAGAAGGCTTCTATAGATTTTTTCCATTCGATATTTTGTAGAACTTATTATCATTTCATATCCTGCTGTGTGTTCATGATGGCTGAGTCATGTGACTTTGAGCTATGCTGTATTTATGTGCATGTGCATGTTTTAACTGGCATCTTCTCACAGAATACAGTTAAACCTACAATTTTTAAATAATGGAACCACTTGTGCCCACAACCTTGATATAGTATACACTTTAAGTTTGTATGGCATTAGTGTTTCCAAGCAGATAAAGTGCAACATTAGCATTTATTCATTTATACTACAGCTTGTCGCCAACTGTCTCTCTGCAGTTTGGTGTCCAGCTCTAAGAGTGCACAAGAGCAGTTGTTGGCCTAAAAACAGTTCTAAAAATGAAGTTGAGGTTTATCAAGATTGTTTATTTGGAAGCAAAAATAAAGAGGCCTTCTATCACATGGCACATCTGTAACCATGAAGGTCGAAGATGTAGCAATTAAAAACTAATGAACTCTGGCCCAGAACGTTCATCAAAATTCACTTGCATATCTTTTGGTTCTACTTGTATAGCCACTAATTCTGAGCATTCTGGCTTTGATTAAGTTTGAATAGACTCAAATCATTTGGAAAACCTAAATGTATCTGCTCTTTCATTGATGCTGCAGACGAGAACTGTGCTGAAAGACAACTAATGTTCAGATGTTTGACGGTGACCAAGTGAAAAGAAAGAAAATCAGGAAACTGTCGTCTGCACAGGATCTGTCTCAAGGCCTGTGGATTTGTTGAGTGTGCACTTGAAATGCCTGATGAGCTGCTATTAATTGCTAATGCATTATTCATGTGGTTCACCAAACCATCCTTGAAATAACTGATGTTATAAATAAGGGTCCAACACTATTAATCTAAGCCAGACTTCATTTAAAAGTGATTCTTTCTTATTTATGCTAATGTATGCATGTGTGCTGAGGGTATCTCCCTCACCATGAAGGGGATGGGGAAGTGGTGCAGTCTGGGGGGAGGGTGGTAGTGGGGCAGGTGGGAGTGCAGGTGCCCTGAAGGGTAGGGGGCCACAGTCACTCCAGCCTCGATGCCAAGCTCCCTGTGGATAAACACATGATAAGTGATCAGTCAACATTACATCTGAAAAGATTCATCATTTGAATACAGAGCGACTCAGTATCCAGCTATGGTTTGTGGTCGAGAGATATTACATCTGGAGGGACTTTCTTTTCATAATGAAGACAGGAGAGGTGGGTCTGATAAGATGTGGGACCTCAAAAGGCTCTCAGAGTAATGACTAATGTGTGGTGTTGAGTGTAAACCCTTTGCTGTGTATATTTCTTCAAAATTATTTTATAATATGCATGTACACTTTTTTTTTAAAAGAAATTAAATAAACATTGTGGTTATTTTTATTATCCAGGATATGCGTTGTACATTTATGGCTTCATATTAAGTTTGTTCTGATTACAGTTATGCTCTCAAAAAAAACAAAAAAACAATGTTATTAAAAAACAAAAAATGTACGTTTATCTGGAGTCTGTATTCAAAATGTGGAATAGTTGATAAACATTCAACTAAAACCATCTGCTAACCCTCCCGGCCTCGGACACTGACCATGCTGTTCTCTGCTCCGGCTGGCGGGGGTGGGAAGACATAGTTTGAGGAACATGGATGTGGTGTCCATGGCCGTAGTTGGGATGCATCCTGTGAGGGTGGGGGGGCGGGCGCTCGTGTGCTCGTCTGCGGGGAAAGGAAGGTTCAGGGTTTAATATATATGACCAGGAAGAGTCAATCCTGGGGGTGGGAGGGCTATAGCGGTACTCACGTAGGGTGCTGCATCATCCTGCGCCTCTGGACCTCCATCCTCTGCAGCATCTCGTGCTGATGGAGCCGCTGCACCGAGGCCCCCAGCGCCGGCATGTGGTGCGGCAGGGCCTGGTGGTCCGCAGGCAGGTGCTGGGCCAGGGGGGCACTGGAACTAGAGAGGTGGTGGGTGGAAAGAGGAGGGGGAGGGGCAGGGGGAACAGCGTGGCCTGAAGGGTGGGATGGCAGTGGCGGATGAAAGGTGACAGTGTGGGGAATGACATAATCTCCTTGTGTAGGGGCCTGCGGTGTGAGTTGTGGGTTCCCATGGGAATGAGGGCAGGCGGAGGGGGGCTGATGATGCAGCGAGCGTGCTAGAGAGCCATCTGGGTGTGAGGAAAGAGAGAGGGAAAGCATGAAGTAAAACACTTTTAGAACAACACATCAGATATCCTCTTTTTTGTTATTGTAGCAAATGCCATGGAAAGATCAGATCTAACAATGCGCGAGTCTTGAGCAACGTTTTTATCCAAATGCAACGCAACTTCAAACCTTATTTGGTGGAAATTGGCAGAAGAAAAGGCATCTTGCTCTTAACTTTTTCACCTCAGTAAAGTATAAAACCTTGTGTGACATTGTTTCTGTTGTTAGCCCCACGTCCATTTGTTCTTACTGAAGCCTACATATTTTCAAAACTAGTCACAGGATATAAACTAGGTGCATACGGCATTGACTTTGGTAAACTACGGTTGCCGAGTTCCATTAACCAGTTTAACCCCCATAACAACCAACATCAATTGACGAGGTAACGTGTGCAGACAAAAAGGTTCATTGATGGGAAGGTCAGGGTTTTGCTATACAGGAAATACACAAGGCTTATGGGATCAGTCATAATAAAATGTAGAATGTAACCAAAGTTATCCTTTATAACAATTACAAAAACGTCAAATGTGGGGGAAACGGTTCTCCGTCTGTAATTTGCACCAGCAGACAAACATCCCAGCTCATCGTGTCGAAGCTGATTATTCTGTAGCATTTCATATTGTTTCTGTTGATGAAGACTATCTCTGTTCTCTGGACACACTAAACGTTCCCCACCGAGTCATCCAAAACATAAATATTCATATATTCTTTTGTTTTAGATCTCCTTGGTGCAGACTTCCTTTACTGCTTGTCCAGGCAGAGGTTCAATGAGGAGAAAGGGAAGGCCTGAGAGAGGTGAGCGTGGGCACCAGCAGCAGAGACTAACTCTTTACTACATCCCCACCAGAGAGCCTTTTCACACCGCTTCACTTTCCATATTGAGCTATTCTGAGTAGAACGAGCAATTAACTACTTCTGCCTGGTACAGTTCCCACAGCACTTGGCACATTAACCACCAGGCTCTGTTAATTACTATTAGAATTAGGTTTTAGAAGGGGAACTGTCTGCCAATTTTCACAAATGCTATGGCACCACAGAAGAACTCAGTTTACAGATGCAATAGCTTAAACCGTGAAAGTCCAACAGAAATCAAGTTGCATTTCATTTGCCTGCTACACCACATGCTCTGTGAATCCACGTTCCTGTACTCTCCTTTGAGTAATTAATCATATGTATTTTTATTAAATGGTGGCGCTTCCTAGGTCGGAATTAATAGGAGACCTTGGATGCGGTCGTACAGACTTATTGGAGAGTCAGTTACATTTCGTGTATGCTAAGGAGAGGTGCTTTAATGCTTCCTTTCTTATATTCTTTACCAAGGAAATGAGGAAATTCCATCTGAAGATTTCTTGCTGCAGCAATAGTTAAATTGAGATACAATTCAGCCTTTAACAACAACAACTGCCCGCTTTGGACAATTTGGATAATCTAACAACATCCTTCTCAGGAGGTGTGATTTTAAAATGAACCCTTCCTTTAATGTCTAGCATTGTGTTTGACACTGTGTTTAAACATCTGTCGTAGCGCAATCATGCACTGCAGTCGGGATCTATTAGCACAGTGGCTGTCATTTCTTAAGTCCCTAAGAAATGTCCTTCACATCTTTCTTTGACCTCATGACGTTTTCTTTCAACATCAAGGAAAAGCATGTTTAGTAAAAGATCAGGGTTCATACACTTTTTCACCAATGATTTTCAATGACTTCTCCATGACCTTTACCTAATTTTCCATGACCCAAAAAATTACTCTTCCTCACCGATACCACTGAAAATGGTTTATTTTAACATGGAACAGGAAAATAAGGTCTGAAACATGTTGTGCCTATCTAAAACAAATCAAATAGTAGGCTTACTAGCTTCTACACGCTAAAGCAACTAAAATCTCTCACCAGCAAAATACCCCGTCAGTTAAATGCCATTTTATGTTTTGTTACTATACGATACAGTATTTATTATCATTATAGTATTACTATTTTGGCGATTAGCTAAAATATAAATTATATTTTAGACCCTCCAGAAAAACGCGGGCTAAAATCCTTGATTATGCGATTAAACATGCGGGGTTTTTATGTGATTTTATGCGGTGAAACTGCGGGAAGTTGCGAAATATGCGGAAAGTGGCGAAATATGCTAAATATGCGGGAAAAAATTATCGATTTTTTTTAAATATTGGGCTGTCTTATTTATTCTCTCTCACACACAACCTGCCACTAACGTTAAACCCCTTTACTATTCAATTAAACACATTCAATGTTTATTTATTGTAAAAGCAATTGGGCTATTTTAATCTCACGCACACACACACACACACACACACACACACTTCTCCGCCTCATTCTGTTTTCATTTACTCGTTCGTTATCTGCAGCTTCAATCTTGTAGGCTACTCACCTCGTTTCTTGTCGCAGAATCGCGTTTTTCTGGAGGGTCTAATCAACAGTCCTGCCAGTAACGTTACTATATTATCAATACTACTTTAGTTATAGCCTGGTATATGATTGCTAACTTTACAATGTTTTGATGTGACTGACGGTAGCTAACATTAACTTTAGCTAACGCCGGTCACTCACCAAGACAGCTGCCCTGTTCTCCACTGGTTCTCCTCACACCACAGCTCCATTTCTCGCCGATCGTTATTTCTTCTAATCCTTGGCTGCTCCTGGTCTCTTGGACGCCTAGCAGGCTCATAATTATATGGTTGTGGTCCGTCATATGCATTCGAATATTTATTTTCAACCTCTTCTGTGTCAAAACTAGCATTGTGATCCATGTTTATTACTAAGTTAGACCGGCCGCTCTCCCCCATGTGACGTCACACGCGGGAAGTAAAAATGTCTTACAAAAACGACGTCAGATGTCACTGTAGTGTATATTTATGTATATTTTTTGGAAAGACTAGTGTATACATCATTTTCCTACACATTTATTCACTGGTGTGTCTAACCTGCAAGTTGCTCTTTAAACATTTCTCCCACTTTCTCTGCAACAAATAATAAAGGCCTTAGGACAGACCTTTTTTCATGAAAGCAGATTTGGAGTAGTCTGAAGTTATGTTAAAGAACAATATAAGGCTAACTTGACTGCATTGTTGAGTGTCTTAAAAACAATTGCAGCTGTTTAGGAGCTGCTAATAGTGTCTTTTTTTGTTATCAATAAATAAATAACATGGCGAAGAACACCCAATTCAAGAACAGCAAACAGCACTTAGAGCAACAAATCAAAAAACAATTGTGCCATTGTGTTACTAATAGCAGTGTGGGCATACCTGGTCGTGGTAGTGGGCCGGGTTGCCGGTGCCGCCGCTGCCAACTCCAGCACAGGACGCGGGCAGAGCACTGGGCCGCTCCACGGGGCAGCTGGGCTCCTGAAAGGGCAGGGTCCCGGGGGGCTGTGGAGCGGGGTGGTGGACATGGTGGATGAAGTGGTGAGCGTTGCTGTGGTTGTGAACGTGGCCCCCGGTCTGCTGAGAGGACGCCGCCTGCAGGCAGCTTGAGTGGGAGTGGCTCAGTGACAGGTGACCGGGGGAGGGGCCTCCACACGGGGAGTGCTGCTGACAGCAGGACGGGAGCCGAGGCATGGCTGCGCCGGCGTTCTCTCCTGCTGTACCAGACAAACCTGTTCTGCTGTCATCTGAAGGGAGGAAGACATACAGTATGAGTAGGGAAAATATAGGATGGAACAGCAGGAGAGCATTTTAATATTGCAAATATTAATATTATGTTAGTGTGGAAAGCTTAATCCATGGAGAAATATACACATCTGATTTTGAAAATCTAGTACCTTCAAACGTGCCACAAAGAAAAAAACGACACTTTTTTGAACATTATGTATCCCAGTTTATTTCTGGCCGTAGTGTACCGGTATATAAAAGGCATCAGCTAACAGAAAGTAAACATGGATGGAAAATGATTTTTGTTTTGAATATGAAAGCAGTTTAACTTGGCTACTTTAATGATTTAAGATTTTAGAAGGACAGTTGCCCACAAAATAAAACAAGATTATATTATTCCTCTTACCTGCAGTGCTATTTATCAATCTAGATTGTTTAGTGTGAGTTGCAGAGGGTTGGAAATATCATCCTTAGAGAAGTCTACCTTCTTGTCTGCTTGTGTTCTGAAAATATATGGTTACTCTAATTTTTTCTTAATTATTTTCCCTTCATTTTATTTGGTAGTGAACATTTGCAACAGGAAAGGCAGGGGAGAGAGGGGACGACATGCAGCAGGATGCCGTGGGCAGATTCATTCTGATCTGTTTTCCTCCTACCAAACTACACCTGCCAATACGATCGGGGCGCAGAAGAAAGCGTGCATCTCTGACATATCTCTAACACTCGGCAACTCACACCAAAATCTAGATGGATAAATAGCTCCAATACTACAGGTAAGATGATTAGTAGTTTTTCAGTTATATCAGCAGCTTGAAGGAAATATGTTTGGACCAAAGCTGTCTCAGAGCATAAGATTTAAAATAAGTAGTTTAAAGCTTCTGGTCCTGTCTTACCCTCAGTGGCTGTGCGGCTGGAGCCACTCAGCCTCTGGGTGTGCATACTTTCAGGTATTGAGCCCGAGCAGCTAGTGGAAGGGCCCGGTGCATCATTGAGCTCTGAGGTAGAGGCATGATGAGAAGATGATGAAGAGGACGACCTGACGGTTTGAGGGTGAATGCTGCCAGAGGTTGTTGGCACAACTGTGAGATCTGTGGGGAGAAAAAGTCAGGTGCTGGTTCAGAAAAATATTCTTCTCAGAGGGACACCTACAGGTTTGAATCTGCATTTAAAAAAGGACAGAAAAAGAGAATGCAGCTCTTGGACAAAATGTTAGAAGGCTACATTTCTTGAGTTACTAAACCAAAAAAAGTTACTGTAAATATTTAGGTCTGAACTCACTAAAAGAGGAGGGGTCTGTATCTGACTATGTACGTTTTTAAAATGGGTCAAATGTATTTCGTGCTCAATTCATTTGAGAACATTTACACAAAACTCATACACAAAAACATGTAGATGAACCATTTGTTTTTAGTAGATTAAAAGAGACAGTTTTCACAATTCATGTGATAACTTCAAATTTGACACTTGATCTAATAAAGTGATGCTCTTATTAGACCCTCCAGAAAAACGCGGGCAAAAATCCTTGTTATGCGATTAAACATGCAGGGTTTTTATGTGATTTTATGCGGTGAAATTGCGAAATATGCGGAAAGTCGCGAAATATGCAAAAAAAATTTTTTTAAATATTGGGCTGTCTTATTTATTCTCTCTCACACACAACCTGCCACTAACGTTAAACCCCTTTCCTATTCAATTAAACACATTCAATGTTTATTTATTGTAAAAGTAATTGGGCTATTTATAAACACACACACACACACACACACACACACACACACACACACACACACACACACACACACACACACACACACAC